>NW_024412394.1:10405277-10414290 GCF_014898765.1 Herpailurus yagouaroundi | reverse complement strand
GGAGCCGCGCGGGCGGGGGAGCGGCTGCGAGCGCGCGTGCGCGTGCGGCGCGGGCCCTGAGCGCGCGCGCGCCGAGCTCCGGAGCGAGCGGCTCCTCTGTGTGCCGAGGTTGGGGATGCTCGGGGAGTAGGGCCTCCGCTGCTCCAGGCCTTCCCACCGCCCTCTGTCCCCACTCCAGCGAACCTCACCTCTACCCAGTCCCCTTTTCATCTTCCACCCCAATAGCACGGTCCTTTGCTCATAGTAGGCGCTTCGCGATTAGTGGGTGCTGGAATGAATTGATTTGCTTGCCCTCCTCACCCTCGGGGTCACTGCTATGCAGTCAGCAGGTTCCTAGGCTGGGGCAGGGGGTCGTGGAGGGCTGAAAACTCTGGTTCCTTGGGGACTAGATTCAGGAGCCTATAGCCCTGCCTTTGCCCCAGTAGCTTTCAGCCTGGAGGCCCTCACCCTCCCACTTCTCTGTACCTGAATCCAGGGCAGGCCGGTAAGGCCTCTAGAGGGCCTTCAAAACCGGCTGTCAAGGAAAAATGCTTTGACCTCTATCTTTTCTGAGATGGGGAACTCCCAAGGGTGTGCCTTTCCCTGTCACCTCCTCCCACTGTCTGTCACCTGCAGACTCCCACTCCCTGGGGTGTCCTGCATGGGACTGGGCTCAGCCCACACCGCTGGCAGAGGTGTGGTATGGTGAACACAGAGTCTATGCCTTGACATAACCAGTGAGTGCAGGGAGGCCACGCCAGGCTGTGGCAGGCGGTGCTGGTCTTGGAAGTGTGTGCCAAGTCCCAGGAGCACCCTCCCCGCTCCCTGAGCCCCTGATCTCAAGGGGCTGGTAAGTGGGTGGCTTGGGAACTGTCCCTTTCTTCCTTAGTATCCTCACTCCACCCTCCCTGTGGCTGAGACATGGGATGAGGCCTCTTTAAGCTGTGCAGGCTTTGGGTAAGGCAGGGGCCAGGCTTTGTGAAGGGGTGTGTGGATAGGATTGGTTCCCTTTTGGACCTCCTGTAGTGGTAGTGGGAATGAGTAGAAGGGGGCTGGTGAGCGGCATGTGGGTGACGGTGGCTGAGGGTTCTTTGTCACACACATTAACTTGAACTTGCCCAAGTTTGAGCTCTCTGGTCTACATTTTTCTGTCTAATGGGAATATGGCATTCATCTCGGGGTAGGCTGTTGAGAATTAAAATGTAGTCTGCATCTCACATGCCTCACGTGTTGGGAGACAGATGCTCAGTAAGAGCTAAATCTTTTTGTATTATTGTGTGTAAACTGGCTGAAAGGCTGGGGACGTTTCCCTCAGCTGCGTCTCCACGGATGGAATAAATTCAAATCCCAGAGCTGGCAGCTCCCTGGAATTTAGAGGTGGGTTTTGAGAAAACTGTAGCGGAACCAGTAACATGTCATACTTCTGTCATCATCCAAGAATGAACCATTTCACATTCGTTTTCCAAACATTAATACTGAGCCCTTAAAAAGGTATTTTGGAATGGAAATCACTAGTGGGTATTACACACTTTCCTGCCTTCTTAATCAGAGGTTACAGACCATGTGAGTCTTTATGACTCAGAGTTGTGGTTACAAGTGTCCATCACTATCCTGGTTGTAATATAGTCTTGTTGGGCCCCCCACTAAAGGCCCATTCCATGATGGCTACGTTTCACGGTTCTCGTGTCTCCTTTTTATGTTCCCTTCACTTCATCAACTCTCTCCCGCTCAGCGGTCGCTTGCCCTATCAATCACCGTCACTTTGCCTGCAGACCACAACCCCACCTCATTCTTCACTGGTTTCTCTTCTGCTCTGGGTTGAGAAATTAGAAAATTGCATCTGTTCGTGGATGTGAAAAACAACAAGATCTTTTGAACTTGACAAATTATATTAAAATTCATCTGGAAAAGTAAACATACAAAAGGAGCTCGGAAAATTCTGAAAAACAGGCATTATGAGGGGCGGCCAGTGCTACTAAAATGTTGTATAAAGCTCTAGTAATAAAACAGTTGGGTACTGGCACGAGAACAGACAGACAGATCAAAGGAACAGAATAGAGTCCAGACACACACTCATGAACAAATGGAAATTGAATATATGATAAAGGAACATGTTAGAGAAAAAAAAAAAAAAAGAATTATAATCAAATTAGACAACTTGCTAGCTGTTTAGGAAAAAAAACCCTCAGTTTTCTATTCATTATTTTGAAATAAGTCCCAGATGGACCAAATATTTAAATGTAAAAAGGAAATCGTAAAATTACTAGAAGAAAATATTAACATGATTAAAAAATACGTCTTTTTGGATTGGGGAAAGTATGACACAAAACATAGGAGTCACAAAAGGAAAGACTTAAAAAAATGGGCTGCATAAAAATGTAATATCTTGGTGCGCCTGGGTGGCTCAGCTGGTTAAGCATCTGACTTTGGTTCAGATCATGGTCTCGTGGTTCTTGACTTTGAGCCCCGCGTAGGGTGAGCTCGAGCCCTGCTTCGGGTGAACCCCACTTCTCTCTCTCCCCCCACTCTCTCTCCTTCTCTCTTTTTGCCCCTTGTGGGATTCTTTCTCTCTCCCTCTCTCTCTCGGCCCCTTGCTCACTTGCTCTGTCTCTCTCTCTCTCTCTCAACAAGTAGTATCTTAAAGTCTAAAGGCAAATCAACCAGAAAAAAGTATTTTCAATATATATGACAGATGAGTTCATACAGTCAATAAGGAAAAGAAAAGCAAATAGAAAATTGGGCAAAGCACATGAACAGAAAAGGGAGTACTAATTGCCAATAAACAGGTGCAAATGCCCACCCTCCACCACAATACAAGAAATCAAAATTAAGAAACGATAAGATTTTTTTCCCCCAGTCTGACTGTGGATACAGGCATCCTCTGAGTTGGTAGGAAGGCAACAGCACCTGTGAAGGGGGTTGGCCATACACATGAGCAGAATTAATTCATAAACCGTTGGCTTAGGGGTTCCACATCCAGGAATTTATCAGCTACACTGTCACAAAAGTCACAAGTGTTCAAAGTATATGTATAACTGTGTTCACTGCCATTTTATTTCCAGATCTAAAAAAACAGGAAGCAATGTCAAGCCCATCCATAAGGCACTGATTAGCTATGTTATAGGGCATTCAAAGACCAGAGTAGCATGCGGTGGTTAAAATGAATGAGCTCCAGGGGTGCCTGGCTGGCTCAGCCAGAAGAACCTATGACTCTTGATCTCAGGGTTGTCAGTTCGAGCTCTGCATTGGGTGTAGAGATCACTTAAAGATCAAATCTTTTTTAAAAAAAGAATGAGGTCCAGCTTTCAGTGTCAGTATTCACTAAGAGTAAGAGCAGGTGACAGGACACTGCTTAGATGGTGCAAGTCAGCAAAGTGTACCCCCTTGGGCTGCACCAGCATTCCGCAGACCCCAAATCTTGGGTGGCCTCAGAACAACTAGGTCAGGAACCCTGGGGCTGGAGCCCAGAGGTCTGTTTTAGCACACGCTCAAGGGGATTCTGATGAATTTTGCATTTGAGAAGTACCGGCGAGGAGTGTGTCACTATTTGTGTAAAAAACGCTATTTGTGTATAAATCTATCTGCCCTCTGCTTCAAAAACCTCAGGGGTTTTCTCTGAGCAGATTGGGGTGAACTTTCCCTCCCCCACCTTTTGTTTTTGTTTTTGTTTTTTTTGCTTCTGAACTCTTCAGACATTTTCTTCTGAGAATATAGTGGCTTAACTTTCTAAAAAAGTAGTTAATTGGGGCGCCTGGGTGGCTCAGTGGGTTAAGCATCTGACTTTGGCTCAGGTCATGATCTCGCAGTTCACTAGTTCAAGCCCCGCTTTGGGCTCTGTGCTGACAGCTCGGAGCCTGGAGCCTGTTTCTGATTCTGTCTCTCTCTCTCTCTCTCTCTCTCTCTGCTCCTCCCCCACTCATGTGCTGTCTCTCTCTCTCTCTCAAAAATGAATAAACATTAAAAAAATTTAAAAAGATAAAAAAGTAGTTAATAAACAGGCTACCCAAGAGGAGAGACAAATTGTGGTCTATACGTACAATAGAATATTATTCAGCCTTAAAAAGGAAGGAAATTCTGACCCACGCTACTAACAAGAACAAACCTTGAGGACATGATGCGAAGTGAAATCAGCCAGCCACAAAAGGACAAATACCGTATGACTCCACTTTAATGAGGTACTAAACACATAGAAACAGAAAGTAGGATGATGGTTGCGGGGGCTGTGGGGAGGGAAGAATGAGGAGTTAGAGTTTAATGGGTAGAGTTTCGGTCTGGGAATGATAAAAAGACTTCTGGAGAAGGATGGCGGTAATGTTGCACAACAATGTGAATCACTTAATGCCACCGAACTTGCACTTTAAAATGGTAAAGAGGGGGGCGCCTGGGTGGCGCAGTCGGTTAAGCGTCCGACTTCAGCCAGGTCACGATCTCGCGGTCCGTGAGTTCGAGCCCCGCGTCGGGCTCTGGGCTGATGGCTCAGAGCCTGGAGCCTGTTTCCGATTCTGTGTCTCCCTCTCTCTCTGCCCCTCCCCCGTTCATGCTCTGTCTCTCTCTGTCCCAAAAATAAAAATAAAACGTTGAAAAAAATTAAATAAATAAAATGGTAAAGAGGGTGAATGTTGTGTTCCCGTGTAATTTAAGAGCTGTACAAAGAAGAAAGCTACCTGACCAAGATGTTGGATAACGTAGGAATAGTGATTGAAGCCAGAAGGTTCTGTGAGAGCCTCCCTCTAGATTACAGTGTGAATTTGAGGGTTGGACTCGACGACAACTCTTTGTGCTGCTGAGCCGGGTTGCAGCAAGTCTTGGCATCCGATAAGAGAGAGACCATGTCCTCGCCCACACAATGGGAAGTAGACCTAACGAACTCGCTGCCTTGAGCAGGCATAGGCTGAGAACAGGTAGAGATAGGAGAGCGGGCTGGGTGAAGACAGAGGCATGCTAGCTGTTGGGGAAGCTGGGTCGTTGCTCCTTTCCTTCTGTCTCTGCTGAGACCCTTCTGTTGTTCCTCGGCTGCGGGCCGGGGCATGGCCGGCTCTCCACGTGGGTCGGGGCTCCGCAGAGAGTGTGGTGAGCACGGTGGCCAGGAGGGAGATGGCTCGCGTGGGGAAAGGAGGGAGGGAGGGCAGGATGTGCAGAAACTGGCAGGGCAGGGGATGGGTTTCTCGGGGACAAGCCTGTGCCCGGACATCCGGTTGCAGCAGGGCCTGTACTTGAAAGAGGGGTGATGCTAGGGGAAGGGGTGAGAGGACGGGACACCGGTCGAGCTGGACCTAGCACAGCCACCTGCCTGGGGCCCAGGGACAGAGGTTGGCACGACGGCTTCTGCCAGCCCTCCTGCCAGCATGGGGGAGAGGGTTCCTGCATCAGGCTCCGGAACTTCAGAGATGGTCCGTTCTGGCAGGTCTGCCTGTATACCCTCGACCCTCCCTCCCCAGGCACCAGGAACCTGGGGCTTCCAGGAACGGGGAAGAGGAACCTGTGGGCAAAGATGGGCCCAGAGATGAGGAGGCCTTGCAGCCAGCCTGCTCAGGTTGGGGGGCAATACAAAGTGAAGGAAAGGAGGAGAGGGTCCGGAGAATCCTGCGAGCCTCTGTGTGCTCTCTAGGACTAGGGCCGGAGACACCAATAAGGCAACCACAACACTGAGGTTGGAGGCTTCCTGCCTGAATCGCCCACTCCTACCCCGGGGCTGGCCCACATTTATCAGGCGCCTTTCAGGAAGCCGGAGACCAGTCCCTGACCTCAGGGAGCTCACAGCCTGACTGGGAGAGGGACGACCCTAACTTAGGCAGAGTGGCCGGCTCACTCCAGGGCTGGACCCACCCCAGCTCTGCCTTAGTCCCGGGACATCTGTACAGTGGGGTTGGCATCTTGGGGCAGTCTCAGCCACGGCAATGCCCAATTCTCAGTACCAGGTGGGGAGGCACAGACTCTCTGATCCCACCAGCCTGAAGGTGGGGTGGCCAGTGGGACAAGGAGGGCCAGAAGTTGTTGCCTCCTCTGGACCACGCCAACCCCAGCACTGCGTGGCCTCCTGGTTCATTTCCCTGAAAGAGATGTAGGAGGTAAGGAGTGGGATAGAAGATTGGGGAGGGCCTTGCTACGGGTATGGAAAGGTGACAAAGGGTCTCGAGAGAGATTCCAGGCCTGTCCGTCCTGCTTCCTGCTTCCTTCACTACCGAACGTACCCACTATAGGATGGGGTGGCCCCCTTGCAGTGACCCGCTGGGATAGGAGGCCTCTCCTCTCTGATCCAGGGGCCACCATGCTGGAAAAGGACTAGCTGAGGGGGCTCGGACCCACTTCTTGTGCTGATTTGGACTCATGGAAGCCGGAGCCTGCCCAGCCTGGCCTTCCCAGGCCACAGATACTCAGGCTTGTCTACTGCTCCCCAAGCTTGGCTTCGGGTCTAGGGGGAGCTGGATCTACCCCCCTGCCGCTGAGGGCAGCCAGAGATGAGACGGTGACCCCAGAGAGTGCCGACTCTTTCATCTGGACTCCCACGTCCAGCGGGGCCCTGCACACACATCCTCTGGGGCCACCCTACCCTGCAGATGATTTATCGTGAGCTACTGGGGCTAGACTGCAGGAGGGACCACTCAGAAGGGTGGGTGGGTTGCTGGGAACAGGTTGCTCACTGAGGGAGCCCCTGCCAGCGAGGATAATTGTCGTCCTTCAGGATGGGAGTTTGTTGGGAAGTGGATCCCTTCTACCTCCAACCGGCCAGAAAAACCCAAATGATATGGTTGGTCTATGCATCACCCGTTCTAAAGCTAAAAGAGATCCAGTTCCGATCCGGTTTGATGGGAAAGACACAGCCTTTGCCTTCATGGAGATCACAGCTGAGGGGGAGACACAGCCCTGCCCTCAGGGAGCCCCAGGCTGATGGGGAGACATAGCCCTGCCTCAAGGACCCCAGTCTGAGGGGAGACACAGACCTGCCCTCAGGGAGCCCCAGTCTGACGGGGGAGACACAGCCCTGTCCTCAGGACTCCAGTCTGAGGGGGAGACACAGCCCTGCCCTCAGCAAACCCCAGTCTGAGGGGGGAGACACAGCCCTGCCCTCAGAGATTCCCAGTCTGAGGGGGGAGACACAGTCCTGCCTTCAGGGAGACCCAGTCTGAGGGGGGAGACACAGCCCTGCAGTCACGGAGCCCCAGTCTGAGGGGGGAGACACAGCCCTGCCCTGAGGGACCCCAGTCTGAGGGGGGAGACACAGCCCTGTTCTCAGGGACCCCAATCTAAGGGGAGAGACAGAGCCCTATCTCAGGGGCGCCAGTCTGAGGGGAGATACAGCCCTGTCCTCAGGGAACCCCAGTCTGATGGGGGAGACAGAGCCCTACCTCAGGGACGCCAGTCTGAGGAGAGATACAGCCCTGTCCTCAGGGAACCCCAGTGTGTGAGGGGGGAATGCCATATGTTTCTTACTTTCCCCCTCCTGGGCATGTTATTTTCTCTCCCTGGCCCCATCCCCTACTCTCACGGAGGTTTCCTTGCCTAGGAAAGTTTGGGTGAGGGGCATCGGGAGTTCCTGTCTGGCTCTGCCCCCTCCTTCCTGCTGACTCCAAGCCTGCTCACCATCCCCGTGCAAAGCCCACGAAGCCTGAGTGTGAGGGTTCCAGGCGGGAGACTGAGTCATGGTGACTCAAGGGTGAACTGAACCCCCATCCCCAGGGCAGCAGCGCTTGTGTGAGAGGTGACACCGGGGCCAGGGGTAGGGAAGGAAGGGGCGCCTGCCGGCTCCCAGCCCCAGGCACCCTCTCCTGGGTGTGCCAGGGCTGCGCATGCGTGCGGGACACCATGTGCAGCTTGAAGCCCTTGCCTTCTGCCTCTCGGCAGACATGTGAGGCTGGAGTGAATCACGGAGCAAGAGTGGATGTCTGGAAGCCAGATGTGGCCCAGCTGTTCGGGGCAGCGCGCCCAGCCAGCCCCAGACCAGATGTGGCAGCACTTCTGTGTCCCTCCACCCTCCATCTTCCAGGCTCTCAGAAGCATTTCTGGGGAAGATCCCCTACCCGGGGCTCAACCAAGGATCCTCCCTCCCTCCTGTGAGGAGTTACCCGCCTCCCCCACGCCCCCCACATCAGGAAGGCATCCCCTGGTAAGAACAGAGGGGACACAGAGTCACATGTACCCCACTCCCCTTCACTTCAGCCTGCGTGCTCGTGGGCACACATGCCCTCAGACAGAGAGCTCTCCCAGGGTGGGGGTCATGTCTCCCCCATCAGATTAGGGGGTCTGAAGGAAGACAGGAAAGGTGCCAGCACCCAAATGCACAGCACTCACTCAAGCATGTGTTCCTGCAGACATGGACGCCTAAGCTGGGGCTTCTTGAGAGCAGAGCTCAGCCTCCTCTTATAGGGTAATTTCCCTTAGGCAGACGTCAGTACAACTTCCTCATCGCATTGCAAGTTCCCTGAAGGCAGACCTCCTATCTCTTCTGGTCAGACTGGGGCTCCCTGAGGGCAGGGCTGTGTGTCCCCCTCAGACTGGGGCTCCCTGAGAGCAGGGCTGTGTCTCCCCCTTCAGACTGGGGCTCCCTGAGGGCAGGGCTGTGTGTCCCCCTCAGACTGGGGCTCCGTGACTGCAGGGCTGTGTCTCCCCCCTCAGACTGGGAATCCCTGAAGGCAGGACTGTGTCTCCCCCCTCAGACTGGGGCTCCCTGAGGAATGGGTTGTGTCTCCCCCCTCAGACTGGGGCTCCCTGAGGCCAGGACTGTGTCTCCCTCCTCAGACTGGGTCTCCCTGAGGGCAGGGCTGTGTCTCCCCCCTCAGACTGGGGCTCCCTGAGGGCAGGGCTGTGTGTCCCCCTCAGACTGGGGCTCCGTGACTGCAGGGCTGTGTCTCCCCCCTCAGACTGGGTCTCCCTGAAGACAGGACTGTGTCTCCCCCCTCAGACTGGGGCTCCCTGAGTGCAGGGATGTGTCTCCCCCCTCAGATGGGTCCCTGAGGACAGGGCTGTGTCTCCCCCTTCAGACTGTGGCTCCCTGAGGACAGGGCTGTGTCTCCCTCTTCAGACTGTGGCTCCCTGA
>NW_024412394.1:10358470-10402277 GCF_014898765.1 Herpailurus yagouaroundi | reverse complement strand
CTCCCTGAGGGCAGGACTGTGTCTCCTCCTTCAGACTGGGATTTTCTGAGGCAGGGCTGTCTCCCCCCTCAGACTGGGGCTCCCTGAGGGCAGGACTGTGTCTCCTCCTTCAGACTGGGATTTTCTGAGGCAGGTCTGTCTCCCCTCTCAGACTGGGGCTCCCTGAGGGCAGGACTGTGTCTCCCCTCAGTCTGAGGCTCCCTGAGGGATGGGTTGTGTCTCCCCCCTCAGACTGGGGCTCCCTGAGGGCTGGGCTGTGTCTCCCCTCAGTTGGGGGTCCCTGAGGACAGGGCTGTGTCTTCCCCCTCAGACTATGGCTCGCTGGGGGCAGGGCTGTGTCTCCCCGTCAGACTGGGGCTCCCTGAGGGCAGGCTGTGTCTCCCCCCTCAGACTGGGACTCCCTGAGGGCAGGGCTGTGTCTCCCCCCAGACTGGGGCTCCCTGAGGGCAGGGCTGTGTGTCCCCATTAGTCCGAGATCCGTGTGAGGGCCGGGCTCAGTCTCGCTCCTCAAGCAGCTTCCTCCAGAGTGCCGGAAGAGAAGCTTTGCCACAGTGCCCTTCCTTGTGCTGCTCGGTCGTCTCCTCATTCCTTGAGGCTTCCCTGTGTCTCCTGTGGTCCCTCCTGTGGTCACTTCACTCCCAGTGGCTAGGAATCTCCCAGCAGATTCCCAGCATCTTCCACATGGCTGGTGACTCAGCCCCCTCAAGCTTTCTTTCCCTGCGCGAGCAGCCTTAGGCCTCACATCACGATGGGGAAACCCCCTGCTTCCCTCTTTCTCTGACGTCTGTGCCTGTCTCCTGTGTCCTCCCAGTCAGGACGGCCCCCTCCCCCGCCCCCTAATGGAGTCCTAAATCCCTATCAGAGGTCATGAGGAGGGAGTGTCGTACATGGGCCTTCATTTTGTCTTCACAAGCCTGGGATGTGGCAGATAGGGAATGCGATCTCCATTTGACAAGTGAGGAAAGGGCTCAGAGAGGCTGAGGGACCTACTCCGGGTCACACAGCTCCTGGGTGGCAGACCGGAAATGGGAGCAGGGCCTGCCGATGCGTGTGTGCTCAGCCAGCTAGCCCGGACGACGTGGCTTGCTTAAGCCTCTGCTTTCAGGGAGCCCCAGCTCGGAGTGTCTGTGTCGAAGGGAGCACCTTTCCCCGTCTTCCTTTGGAGCCGCTGATCTGAGGGGGGAGACACAGTGCCTGCCCTCAGCCCATCCTCCTCAGCTCAACCGCGGGTGCTCGCAGGCTCCCTGGGGAGAAGACAGGGCGAACCCAGTGCCCACGGCTAAATGATGGTGCTTGGGCTGAGGCAGCCGTGGCACAGGGGCTTCGTGGCTGGGCATGCTAGTGGCTTGCTTGCTGCAGAGCCCGAGTGCCAGGGGATGCAGCTGCTCTGTGGGCTTGGCCTGAGGGAGTGCAGGCTGGCATGGTGGCCTTCAACCAGCTAGAGGACGTTCTAGTCACTCGATGGAGGGACCCTGAGCTCTGCTAGGTGAAGGGGAGCGCACCCTCCATGAGGGAGGCACGTGCTGTGCACTTACCACATCCCCGTGGGCCTTGTCCAGCTGAGGAAGCATGGGCCCGGAGAGGGGCTTCACTTGGCCTGGAGCACACAGTCCCTGGCTTGAAGCCCACGTCTGTCAGACCCCAAAGCCGTGGTTCCCGTGGGGTAGGAGGCTGAGCGTTGCCCACTCCCATCCCTGCTCCTGCCGCATTCGGTTGAGGAAAGATTTGGCTCTTGACTCAGCCTGCCTGGCTTTGAATTCCGACTCCGTCCCTACCTGCTGTTTGGTTGTGGTTAAGTTTACTCAACCTCTCTGTGCCTCTGTTTCCCCACGTATTCGATGGGTATGACGTGATGGTGCTTGTTATGTTGAAGCCCGCTCGGTCTTTGTGAGCTGGGGGAGCCGGAGTACTCATGCGGAGATTTCGGGCTCTCCTTTCTCCCCCACCCCCAACCCTCTCGGTCGGAGAGGAGAAGAGTAGTTAAGAGTTGGGAAACTGGGCAAGACGCGGCTAAGGTCTCTCTGGGGTTGGGACATTCCCCAAAGGGTACGCGGGGCCTGCTCCGGCCCCTCCTTGAGAGTGGCCGGGGGTGGTGGGGGGGACCAGGGAGCCTTACTCCCCACTGGTGCCATCCACCCTGACCTCCAGTCCCCTCTCCACTGCAGAGTGTAGGCACGTGGGCTTCTGGCACGTACCCGGTGATAAGGGCCACCCAGCAGGCAGGACGTGGGCTACGTGAGGGCCCAGTGGAGGCGGCAGCTGCCTGCCCAGCTCAAGGGGCCAAGGCCGGGAGGCTGGGCTGTGGGGTCCATTGTCTGGCCTCCCCCTTTCTGGCGAGCACAGGCTCGGCAGCAGCCGGCAGCGGGCTCTTGGCAGAAGCTCCATCCTGCTCCCCCCACGCAGGCACGCCCTGGCCTGCACGTCCTCGCCTGGGCCTCCAGCCACCATGGCACTACCCGCTGCCCTGGCTACTGCCGCTGCTGGCCTCCAGGGGGCACTGCTTGGGCGCCTGGGAAGACCTTGCAGGGTGAGGCAGGGCTTAGAGGCCTCATCGTGGGGTTGTCGGGGGCTCAGTCCACCGGGATGGGACAGACTGGGAAGTGGGCAGAGGAAAGGTGGTCCACTGGGCAGAGCGGTAGGGCGAGGTGGCCCCCTGGATAGAGCCTTGGAGAGTTATTGAAGTGTCAGGTTTGTGGATGGACGAGGGAGGGGGAGCTAGCGCTAACTGGCAGCGTGGCTGGGCCTCCTCTCTCAGGTCTTAGCGTCCTCAGCTGAACCACGAAGGGACTGGAGAGGACCCACCTCTGGGTTCAATGTTCTGTGATTCATGGCGTCCTTGTTCTTCCTGGCTGAGCTCAACCCCAGTTGAGACTGTTGGAGACAATATGGGGCATGTCCTGAGCTGTGTCTCCCTTTTCCCTTCTCCATCAAAGTGGGGTGAGGCCTGGGGTGCCTGCAGCCCAATGTCCTTGGGAATCATTGAGGTAAGGCCTGACAAGTCACTTTCCCCTTAGAGCCTCCAGCTCGGAGCTGGAGATATTGTCTCTGATCAACAGGTTAAAAATAACTCCCATGGGCTCTTCTCCCTCTACAGGAATGATGTTTGTGTTGGCATCTGTGGCCCCTCCGGGCCTGCCAACTTCCACAGCATGTGACGTTGTCAGGGGACTGTAGGTGTGAGGAAGACGGTTGGGGGTGGGGCGGGATCCACACTGCCCTTCACTTTAGGTGAAGGCATGGTGCGGGGGTCAGAGAAGGCTGGCGGGGCCACTGGGGCTGCCACGGGGCTGGGGGACACGTGATGGGCAGGGTGAAACCCACTCGTGGAAGCAAAATGATGCGGACTGCTGGCGGGGCCTCCAGGCCGGGGGTGTGCACGGCGGAGCCATCCGGTCGTGTCATATCCAATCCTCAGGTCCCAGAATTGGAATCAGGGAACCACAGGATTGTGGAGTCAAGGAGTTCTAGACTTGAAAAGAACTCAGAGAGAGACTTTCAGTCCGATTCCTGCCCAGACAGGAGAAAGATAGCAGCCTACTAGAGAATATTTATGGAGCTTGTCCTGGGGGCCAGGCTCTCAGCTGGCCTCCCCTGAGTCGATCGTCCTGGTGGCTCAGTTTTGTTTTTGTTTTGTTTCAAACAGAAGAAGAAACAGAGGTGCGCAATTAGATAACGTTGTCCAAAGCGGCTTCAGACTCCTCTCTGCACGATTTCCAAACCCACGCCCCAAATCATTACCTTGTCCAATTCTATAGAGCTTGGAGCAGAGGCTCAGAAGTTCAGCTGCTGGTTGGAGGTTGCTCTTAGAATTGCAAGACCCTTTTATTCCTCACTCCGTCCAACAGCTCCCTGCCCTACACAGTTCATGCCGCGAGGGCCGTCAGAATTCTCCTTTAGGCCACCTGGAATCACGGCGACTTTCATGTAAGGTTATTTTTTCCTCATTTCCTCATTCGCTGCTCCAAGGAGCTAGGACAACCCTCAGTTCCCCTCGTAAAATCCCCTCCGACCCCCTTTTTTCAGTTTATTTATTGATTTTGAGACAGAGAGGGAGTGAGGGAGCGAGCAGGGGAGGGGCGGAGAGAGGGAGAGACAGAATCCCAAGCAGGCTCTGTTCTGTCCTCGCAGAGCCCAACGTGGGGCTCGAGCTCACAAACTGTGAGATCATGACCTGAGCTGAAATCAAGGGTCCGCTGCTTAACTGACTGAGCCCCCCAGGCGCCCCCCTGGGGAGTTTTAGAAAGGGCAGCCCTGTGCCTTATCTTATTTAACCCCTGAAACTCACGCTGAGGGCAGACCTGTGCCTTCCTAGGCAGGACCAGGCAGGATCCTGATGGGGCGGAAGGTGTGGCTCTCCCACAGCATTTGCATTACATGATCTTTAGGGTCCTAAAGGGCTGGGGTTGGTTGTTCCGGGCTGAGGGCCCCACGTCTCTTTCCCTAAGCTCACACCACGGGTTGGGTGGCCCCTCTTTGTTCCCTACACCAGGGCGGGATTTCAACAGCAGCAATAGTGAGTGCTGGGCAGTTCCCCTGTGCACTTGCAAGGCACCAGACACAGTGAGAAGCACTTTGCAGGAATCGCCCCACTGAATCTGCATGACAACCAGCTGAAGGGAGTTCTGCTATTATCCCCACTTTACAGGTGAGGAATCCCAGGAACATCAGAGAGGGGGGTGCCTGCTAAGGGCTGTATTGACATAATACCACACTGATTCTGTGTGTTTTGAAAAAAATCACTTCACACTTGTCTTGAGTCGTGAGGCCGCAAGTAAGGCCCATTCCTAAATACAGATAGGAAAACAGAGTTGGACATGGGTAGTGGGTCAGGTTGGTCATGCTGCTCTTCCCATAGCACGAAGCCTGGCTGGCTGGCTGTCACCTGAAGCATTTTTCTGGGGTATTTCTTTCCTTCTGGGTATCTTTTCTCATTTCACCCACTTACCCGACTCCTCCCTCCTTTCTTTCTTTTCCTTCCTCCCTGCATCCCTCTCTCTCTTTCTTTCTTTCTTTCTTTCTTTCTTTCTTTCTTTCTCTTTCTTTTTTCTTTTCATTCACCCATCCATCCATCCCCAGCTCCTCCTGGAGCTAAGTCCTCCCAACAGGACTTCTCTTGACCATGGAGGGCATGCAGGAGGGAATGCTCTTCCTCCCCTGGGGTGCCTCTGTGGCTCAGTCAGTTAAGCGTCCGACTTTGGCTCAGGTTGTGATCTCATGGTTTGTGGGTTCGAGCCCCGCGTCGGGCTCTGTGCTGACAGCTCACAGCCTGGAGCCTGCTTCGGATTCTGTGTCTCCCTCTCTCTCTGCCCCTCCCCTGCTCACACTCTGTCTCTCTCTCAAAAATAAAGAAACATTAAAAAAAAAAAAAAAAAAGGGAATGTTCCTCATGGGGGGATGTCACATCCTGGGCAACTGTTCTTTATAACACCTAGCCACACGTGAATCTTGAGGTGATTCTACCAGAGGAGGGGTCTATATCAGAGTTAAGTTCCGTTTAAACAAGATAGAGATGAACTTTTTTGCTCCTTGTACTTGAAGTCTGCAAGTAAACATCCCCAGGCTGGTTTGACGACCACAGGCCGTCAGAGTCTCAGCTCCTTCTCTCTTATTGATCTGCTGGGTGTAGTTTCCATTTCCAAGGTCACTTCATTGTTCAAGATGGTTGCCGGAGCTCTAGCCAGTAGAAAGGAGGGAGAAAGGCTGGAGAAAGGCGTACCCTTTCCCTGGACCCTTCCTGGAAATTGAACACACACTGCTCACAACCCACTGGCCAGAGCGTGATCACCCATCCACACCGAGCTGCAAGGGAAGCTGGGCACTAGAGCCTTTTCCATCATGGGGGTCTGGCTGAAAACCGGGGAGGAGAAAGGAACAGTGGATGTTGGGAGACAGTGTCTGCCACAGGGCCCTTGTTCCCTTTAGTCTGCCATTGGCAGAGAGGAGGTGGGGCCTTCCCAACTCCCTTCTTCAAGCAACTCTGATTCTCTCCCTTCTCTGAAGCCTCGGTTCTTCCTGATACTTAGGACAGGCGTCCCCCACCCCCTTATCCACGGTTTCGCTTTCTGCGGTTTCAGTTACCTGCCAACTGCAATTTGGAAGCGGACGATCTTCTTTCTGATACAGAATCACAAGGTCAATAGTAGCGTAAGGCTACACTGTAATGCCTTTGTAATTTCCCTCACCCCATCTCATCACCTGGGAATGTTCTCATCCCACCTCATCACAAGAACAGTAAGCATGGGACAGTTAGATATTTCGAGAGAGACAGAGAGAAAGAGACTACATTCACGTAACTGTTATTACATTGTATTATGATCATTGTTCTATTTTGCTATTAGTTATTATTGTTAATCTCTTACTGTGCTTAACTGATAAACTTTAGCACAGGGATATATGTATGGGAGCAACATAGTATATGTAGAGTTCTATACTACCTGTGGATGCAGGCACCCACTAAAGGTCTTGCCAGCACCCCCC
This sequence comes from Herpailurus yagouaroundi, assembly GCF_014898765.1. NCBI lineage: Eukaryota > Metazoa > Chordata > Mammalia > Carnivora > Felidae > Herpailurus > Herpailurus yagouaroundi. The sequence continues at coordinate 10,395,800 of NW_024412394.1, read as the reverse complement.
CACAGATAAAGGGGGACTACTACGTTTACTGCCTGGAGCAGTTAACGGCAGCAGTGAAATTCCAAGAGTGGCTGCCTTCGGCTGTTATTCACCCACTGCAGATCCAGGCCAAGAAGTAGCTAGTGTTAGTCCCATTTTACAGTTGAAGAAATTGAGGCCCGGGGGCACCTGGGTGGCTCAGTCAGTTACGCGTCCGACTTCGGCTCCGGTCATGATCCCGCAGTTTGTGGGTTCAAGCTCCGCGTCGGGCTCTGTGCTGACAGTTCAGAGCCCGGAGCCTGCTTTAGATTCTGTGTCTCCCTCTCTCTCCCCTTCCCTGCTCGTGCTTTCTCTCTCTCTCTCTCTGTCTCTCTCTCAAAAATAAACATTAAAAAAAAAAAAAAAGAAATTAAGGCCCAGAGAAATTGGGTAACTTCCCTAAGAGCACACAGCTGGGGTCCTAGCCCAGCTCGCGTGTGTTCCTTTCTTCCCCATTGAGTGTTTCCTGTAGGAGTAAATGCCTTGGGCCCTCTCGTGGTCTGACAGGAGGAACTAGAATGGTCTGGGCCCCAGGAGGGGCCTGTCTGGGAGGAGAGGGCAGGCAGCGATGTGACCTCAGTCCGCAGGTGTCTCCTCAGCACTTACTCAGTGCCATGGTCAGGGAACGTGTCTGAACAGGGCCTATGGACAGGCTCGGGGATTTCTGCTGGTGCCAGGAGCTGGCCACTATGGCCACATTCCTCTACACAACTTTCCCCAGCATGTGAGCATCCTGGACCCAGTGGTGGGGAAAGGCAGGCATAGGGCAGCCCCGACCATTTTCTCTTTCTCCTGTGCCCACCCTGGTGGGGGAGGAGGCAGCAGGGGACTAGCCCCTACCCTAGCTGGCTGTTTTGGGGAGAGGGGGGCCAGGATGTGCAACCAGCTCTGAGGGAAAGGGGCCAGATTCTGGGCTTCTCAGGCAGTCCAGACCCATCAAGGCCAACCCCTGCCTCTGGGGGAATAGTTCTATCCTTGCTTGCTGACCCCCAAGGGTGAGGTCACTGCTCTGGCCTGGGGTTGGGAAAGGAACACTGAACGTAAGCGTGGTCACAGCCACGATATGAGGTTAGTAATGTTACTGTAATAACTGCTCCCTGATCCCTAGTCAAGAGGAAAGGCTCATGAGCCATGAGTCACAGTTGACAGTGAGGCAGGCATGTGCAGCTCCAATGAGGTTGTGCTGGCGGTGGCCCTGAGACCCAGACATGACCTCTGCCCTCTGGGAGTTCCCGCCGGAAACAGGTGATGAGCAGGGAAAACAGATGTGAGACTAGGCGCCTCCACTCCCTGCCCACCTCCACCAGGAAGCCTTCCTTGATTAACTGCTTTGGCATTGCTCTGAGGTTGACCTTGAGTTACCAGCTCTGGCAAGATGGGCTCCTCGTCCCACCACGTCTGAGCACGGGGCACCTCTAGGGGCAAGGGCGTGGACAGGAACGTGGCACTCGCGTTCAAGTCATTCATCATTCAACAAATGCACCAGGTCTCGGGATATTCTGGTGACCCCCGCGCACGCAGGCTCTCACGGAGCCAGGAGAGAGGCTGAAAGCAAATAGTCACACTAGTAAAAAGGAATCACAAACCGGGCCCAGGGGAGGCAGGGCTTGGGGGCAGGGGGTGGGTGGGGTGGCAGTAAGGGGGCTTCCTGAGTCTGGGCCGCTCAGCGTGGGGGCCGATCCCCCTGCCAGCCCCTCCTCCGCTGACAAAGGTTCTGCGGGGAGATGGCTGGCCGACACAGTGGCACAGTGCCCGCCAATGGGGGCCGTGCCAAGCGTGATGTGATGTGTGCTGATCCCTCTCCACTCCTTACTGAAGACCAGCGTCTGCTGCCCCCGCAGCACAGGGAGCCTGGGGCGGCTCTCTCATCATGTCCGGGGGTGTTTGGGGGAGATGTCAGAGTGGGGAGAGGGAAATCCTTGTGCTACGAGAGGAGGGGCTGGTCTAAAAGGAGCTCCCCACCGCAGAGCTGGTCACCCCCAGCTGACGGGGCCCCTGGTGCTGTCTGGCGCGTCAGTCCCCTCTGCGTTCCACTTGTGCCCCTGCCATGGACAGAGGAGCTGGCCCCATCGACCTTGGTGCTCCTCGCACCCCATGCTTTGGACCTCCCACTCCAAGACATGTTGGAGACATGTTTTCTTGCCCTCTTTTGGCCCCCTCTGCCTGTTTGGGCCCCGGTTCTAAGAGAGTGAGGGATCCTGGGGATGAAAGGGAGCACAGAGTCGGGGGTGATGCTTCTATCCCCCAGAAATAACCAGTGCAGGCTGACTGGGCTCCGTCTCCCTTTTCCTTCTGCATCTGGTCCGCCTATCATCTGAGAGGGGGCCCACACTGGGTGGGAGGAGGTCCAAAGCCAGGGGCAGCTATCGTATTTAAATATAGGCTCTTGGCACTGGGTGTTGTATGGAAACCAATTTGACGATAAATTTCATATATTGAAAAAAACCCAAATAAATAAATATAGGCTCTTGGGTTCTACTTACAGGGACTGGAATTTTCTAGGTCTGGAAGAGTCTTAGTTTAAAAGTCCCTCAGTATTTGTGACATCAGTAGCTGTTTTTGAGGAAAGAGCTCAGATTCTGGAGGCAGGAAGTCTTGGGTCCCGACCCCAGCCCCTCCTCTTGCTCTCCGGGTGATTTTAGACACTTATTCTCGAGGCCTTGGTTTCACATCTATCGAATGGGACAGCAAAATCTACCACGGACTAAGTGAGCAAGTGCAGATAAAACTCCAGCGTCCGGCCTGGCACACAGCAGGTGCTCGGCCAACAGTGTTCATTCTCCACGTTTATCCAGGCTGTCTTTGGGATTTGGCTGGCTTGTTCACTTTCTGGTTCGGGTTGGAGCCCCTTGTCTCTGCTGTCACTTGGGGGTGAGAGAGGAGACTCAGAGGATATTCAAGGAGATGGTCCCCAGAGGCTGCTGTTGCTGGCTACAGGGGAGGGTGAGAACGCCCCCCGCCCCCCGCTGCCGCCCAGTTCATCAACACAGGGTCTGTCACCTAAATATAATCACCTAAACCAAATACATAGTGCTGTGTGCCAGGTGCCGTTCTGAGCCTACTAACGAGGCAATTCTCATGGGGAAATGTTATTTCATTTTACAGACGGGGAAATCAAGGCACAGAGGGGCTACAGGTCACACAGGCCTGTGACGGGCAGGGCTGGGGCTTGAACCCAGGCAGCTGGGCTCTTAACTACTTCCTCTCTCTGGCGTAGGGCTCCCTGGAGAGAGGGATGGACTTGCCTTTCCTACACATGCCTCCATGTGAGGGGCTGGGGCTGGGCGGGTGTGCCTGGGGCGGTGTGCCTCTGGTGGGAAGAGGCAGGCCCGGTTACCGCTCTGTGATCTCCCGGCCTCCGGCAGCTCCTGCCCATCCTACCCTGGGTGTCCCTGCTTCTCTGTGGTTGCCCCTTCCACCCTGCTGTTGCCCGCCCCTCCCAGGTCAGTCTTCACTTTCTCCAGCTGTGAGCATCTGGACCCCCCCAGGAGCTGTCGCTGCACTCCGCTGCCGCAGGCTGCCTCAGCTTAGAGTCCAGTGATCAGGGAGAGGTGACGAGTGTCCCGTCCCATCTGAACTCCAGCCTGACCCCACGGCCCAAGACCAGTGGCCACTGGCCACTGCTTGCTCAATCCTCAGGGGCTGTGGGCATGAGGGCACGGACCCTCCCTTGAGCTGCTGTTTATGACCCGGTAAATCACTCGTTGTCCCCACCCTCGGCCTTAATGAGGGCCAGAGCCCACTACGACACCCCAATTAACCACACCATCTGTTTCCCTTTAAGTGGAAAGAGTGTGGCTGGTGAGCAGGAGCCCAGAGCGAGGATGCTGTGCGGTGGGCTCAGGGATGGTTTTCTTCCCCGGAAAATGACTTACCACTCTCCCTACCATCTCTACTGTGCCTAGAGGGTGGCTCCCCTCCCTCAAACGAGAGAGCCTGGGCCCCCCCCCCCCCCCCGGAGGACACAATTTCTATCCCACCGCAGCTGGCTTCTGCAGCAGGCTGGATTTAGGTTCAACAGTGACTCAGATGGGATGCAGGGGGGTGGGGGCCCACTGCGTGCAAGTTTCCTGGAGATTTGGGAGGCCAGATGTCAATGTCAACAAAGGTATTTGAGTGCGGGAAAGGGCAAGAGGCAAGAATGGGAAAGGGAAGCCAGTGGTTGGTGAGATCATTCCTGGGCAATCTGTGTATTCTTCCACTGATCCATGGGTTTTTCGAGCACTTCCCAAGTGCCCAGCCCTGATTGGGCACAGAGACGTGTGAAGGAGGGCCTTCGGGGAGCCTGGAGGTGAAGGCTCTCCCTGGAGGAGGTGTGGACTTAGGAATTAGTCCATTTCAGCTCCAGCTCTTTCCTGGGTTCAACTCCCCAGGGTAGCGTGACAGCTAGTGTGAACATTGGAGCGATGGGTTGGGGATGTAAGCTGGAGACAGGAGTCAGGAAGCATCGGGAATAGTCGGTGCAATGCATCAATGAACAAATGTTTAGGTGGGGAAATCAGAGGTCGTGTCAGAAAGCTGGGTGGGGGCATTCAGGCTGGGTAGCTGCCTGGGGAGTGTGTGGCTGAATGGACGCCTGTCTGAGTTAGGCAGAAAGCACCTTCATTCACTTCTCCCTCAAATATGGGAGCAATCACACAGCCTGCCCACTGTCAGCATCCACTTCCGCACCACGGCAGCCATACTAGCTAGTTAGAGCCCTCTGTCCTTCCGAGTCCAGAATCAGCCTCATGCTTTTTACCTCACACACCGGTCCAGGCCCTCGCATCAGAACTTAATGAAATTAAAATCTATCTACCGTTCTGCATGGGTATTCAGACATGCACAAGGGTCTAAGGAAACTCCTAGAAGAAAACCCTCCAGAGGGAAGAGACAGTTGGGAGACAGTCTTGGCCAAGTGACAGTGCTTCACTGTCAGAAGGCAAGCCAGGGCAGTTCTTAACAGGGCAGGCGATTGTCACCAGCATGTGCTCTGGTCTGGCTTTCTGGTAGACCCGCGTCCACATCTCAGAGACAGAGCAGGAGACGGAGCTGGAAATAAAATACGAAGCCCAGTGCGTCAGGACTCTGTTGCGGGGCACAGGATCCATTGTGGTGAGTTTAAATGGAAGAGATTTATTACAGAGTACGAAACTCTGCAGAACTACTGGAAGGCCAAAGACAGAGACTCAAGGTTGAACTTACAGGAACAATTCTCAATGCCCACAGATCTGGGCCCCTAAAGAGGCTGCTGTGTCTTTGGCAATCATGAGGTCACCAACTCCAGAACCACATGCAGTGCCATGATAGGAAGCTGCTTTTGTTGCCAGGTCCACACGGCACCTGCTGTGATCCATACTAGTAGGTGGGCGGCATCCTTGGCCTCACCTTCTTTTTAATTTTTTTAAAATGTTATTTTAATTCCAGTGCAGTTAATATACAGTGGCACATTAGTTTCAGGTGTAGCGATTCAGCCATTCTGTATATGACTCAGTGCTCATCAGGATAAGTGTACTTTTAACTCCCTTCACCTATTTCACCCCTCCCCACCATCCACTTGCCCTCTGATGACCATATATTTGTTCTCTATAATTAAGAGTCTGAAAAAACCAACCAAACAAACAAAAAAGAGTCCGGTTTTTTGGTTTTGTTTTGGTTTGGTTTATCTCTCTTTTTTTACCCTTGGTTTTGTTTCTTAAATTCCACATATGAGTGAAATCAAATGGTGTTTGTCTTTCTCTGGCTTCTTTCGCTTAGCATTATACTCTCGAATTCCATCCATGTTGCTGCAGATGGCAGGATTTCATTCTTTTTTATGCTGAATAATATTCCATTGTGTATATACACCATATCTGCTTTATCCATTGATCAGTCGATGGACACCTGGGTTGCTTCTATAATTTGGCTATCGTAAATAATGCCACAGTAAACATAGGGGAGCATGTATCTCTTCAAATTAGTGTTTTCATATTCTTTGGGTAAATACCTAGTAGTATGATTTCTGGATCATAGGGTAATTCTGTTTTTTAATGTTTATTTATTATTTTGGAGAGAGAGAGACAGAAGATCTGAAGCAGGATCTGCACTGACAGCAGAGAGTCCCATATGGGACTTGAACTCACGAACCATGAGATCATGACCTGAGCCCAAGTCAGACGCTTAACAGACTGAGCCACCCATACTCTCCAGGGTAATTCTATTTTTAATTTTTTGAGGAACCTCCACACTGTTTTCCAAGTGGCTGCACAAGTTTGCATTCTCACCAACAGTGTAGGAGGGTTCCTTTTTCTCCACATCCTTGCCAACACCTGTTGTTTCCTGTGTTGTTGATATTAGCCATTGTGACAGGTGTGAGGTGACATCTCAGTGTGGTTTCCATTTGCATTTCCATGATGATGAGTGATGTTGAGCATCTTTTCATGTGTCTGTTGGCAATCTGGATGTCTTTGGAGAAATGTCTGTTCATGTCTTCTGCCCTTCTTTTAATTGAATTATTTGATTTTTTGGTGTTGAATTGTATACGTTCTCTATATATGTTGGATACTAACCCTTTATTGGATATGTCATTTGCAAATATCTTCTCCCATTCAGTAGGTTGTCTTTTAGTTTTGTTGGTTGTTTCCTTTGTTGTGCAGAAGCTTTTTATTTTGATGGAGTCCCAATCATTCACTTTTGTTTTTGTCTCCCTTTCTCAGGAGACACATAGAAAGATGTTGTTATAGCCAGTGTCAGAGAAAATTACTGCCTATGCTCTCCTCTAGGATTTTTATGGTTTCAGGTTTCACATTTAGATCTTTAATCCATTTTGAGTTTATGTTTGTTCATGGTGTAAGAAGATGGTCCAGTTTCATTCTTTTGCATGAAGCTGCCCAGTTTCTCCAACACCATTTGTTGAAGAGACTGTCTTTTTCTCATTGTATATTCTTTTCTGCTTTGTCAAATATAAATTGACCATATAATTGTGGGTTTATTTTTGGAATTTCTATTCTGTTCCATTGAGCTGGGTGCTTTATTTTTGTGTCAGCACCATACTGTTTTGATTACTACAGCTTTGTAATGTAACTTGAAATCTGGAATTGTGATACTTTCAGCTTTATTTTTCTTTTTCAAGATTGTTTTGGCTATTTGGGGTCTTTCGTGGTTCCAGACAAATTTTAAGATTGTTTGTTTTAGGTCTGTGAAAAATGCAGTTGACATTTTGATAGGGATTGCATTAAATATGTAGATTGTTTTGGGTAGTGTGGACATTTTAATATTTGTTCTTCCAATCCATGAACATAGAATATCTTTCCATTTGTTCGTGTTGTCTTCAATTTCTCTCATCAGTGTTTTGTAGTTATCCGAGTATAGGTCTGTCACTTCCTTGGTTAAGTTTATTCCTAGGTATTCTACTATTTTGGGTGCAATCATAAATGGGATTATTTTCTCAATTTCTCTTTCTGCTGCTTCATTATTAGTGTATAGAAATGCAATGGATTTCTGTATATCGACTTTGTAGCCTGTGGCCTTACTGAATTCCTTTGTCAGTTCTAGTAGTTTTTTGGTGGAGTTGTTAGGGTTTTCTATATATAGTATTATGTCATCTGCAAATAGTGAAAGTTTTATTTCTTTCTTACCAATTTGGATGCCTTTTATTCCTTTTTCTTGTCTGATTGATGTGGCCAGGACTTCCAGTACTATGTTGAGTAAAAGTGGTGAGAGTGGACATCCTTGTCCTGTTCCTGACCTTAGGGGAAAAGCTCTCACTTTTTCCCCATTAAGGAGATGTTAGCTGTGGGTTTTTCATAGATGGGCTTTATTATGTTCAGGTATGTTCCCTGTAAACCTACTTTGCTGAGAGTTTTTATCATGAATGAATGCTGTACTTTTATCATGAATGGATGTTGTCAAATACTTTTTCTGCATCTACTGAAATGATCACATGGTTTGTACCCTTTCTCTTATTGATGTAATGTATCATGTTGATTGATTTGCAAATACTGAGCCACACTTGCATCTCAGGAATAAATCCCACTTTACTGTGGCGAATAATTTTTTTAAATGTATTGTCGGATTCGGATTGCTAATAATTCGTTGAGGATTCTTGCATCCATGCTCACCAGAGATATTGGACTGTAGTTCTCTTTTTTTGTGGTGTCTTTTTTTAAATGTTTATTTATTTATTTTGACAAGAGAGACAGAGAGCACCGGTGGGGGAGGGGCAGAGAGAGAACAAATCCCAAGCAGGCTTTGCACTGTCAGAACAGAGTCCAACCTGGGGCTTGGTCTCAGAAACCGTGAGATCACGACCTGAGTTGAAAACAAAAGTTGGACCCTTAACCTGACTGAGCCATCTAGGCACCCCTTTTGTGGTGTCTTTATCTGGTTTAAGTATCAGAGTAATGCTGGCTTCATAGAATGAATTAGGCAATTTTCCTTCCTTTTCTATTTTTTTGGAAAAGTTTGAGAAGAATAGGTATTAACTCTTCTTTAAATGTTTGGTAGAGTTTACCTGTGAAACTGTCTGGTCCTAGACTTTTGTTTGTTGGGAATGTTTTGATTTACTGAGTCAATTTCATTGCTGGTGATAGGTCTGTTCCCATATTCAATTTCTCCCTGCTTCACTTTAGGAAACACTTTCACAAGTGTTTCTAGGAGTGTATCCATTTTTCTAGTTTGTCCAATTGGTTCACATATAATTTTTCATAACATTCTCTTACAATCCTTTGTATTTCTGTGGTGTCGGTTGTTATTTCTCTCTGCCATTTCTGATTTTGTTTATTTGAGTTCCACCCCCCCACCCCCCTCTTTTGTGTTATGAGTCTGGCTAAAGGCTTATCAGTTTTGTTGATCTCTTCAAAGAACCAGCTCCTGGTTTAGTGATCTGTTCTAGCTTTTTGTTGTTTCTTATCCCATTTATTTCTGCTCTAATCTATTATTTTCTCCCTTCTTCTGATTTGGGGTTTTGTTTGTTCTTCTTTATCTCCTTTAGGTGTAAGTTTAGGTTGTTTATTTGAGATTTTTCTGGCTTCTTTTTTTTTTAATTTTTAAAAATGTTTATTTATTTTTGAGACACACACACACACACACACACACACACACACACACACAGAATGCAAGCGGGGGAGAGGCAGAGACAGAGATGGAGACACAGAATGTGAAACAGGTTCATGTGAGATCATGACCTGAGCCGAAGTCAGATGCTTAACTGACTGAGCCACCCAGGTGCCCCTGAGCCTCACCTTCTTGACCCTCTTGGCCAGCACTGCCGCAAAACAACAACATCAAGAAGAAAAAACACCCCTGTCCCTGCCCCTTTTCCCAGAAAGCAGCAGCAGCACCTGCAGAAGTGCAGCCTTTTAAATCTTATGCAATTGCATCCGATTGGCTGACTCTGAATTATATCCTGAATCTTGACAGCAAGGGATACTGACAAATGTAGTGTTTTGTTTATTTATTATTATAATTGTTATTATTTACTTTTCTTGTTTCTTCAGTCTAGGTGGGGCACCTAGCAGAAGGTAGAATGGATTAAGATCCAGTCCATAATGTCCCCTGCACACTGTCTCCTAGACTTCTGTAAGATGCTAGGTGCAGGCAGCTCTGTTCTTGGATTCTGCCCCAGGGAAAGGCAGAGGGCGATGCATTCTCCCACCGTAACACAGACCACTATACAGCTTTGGCACCTTGAGGGTTCAGGCACATCAACCGTGCCCTTTGTGGGTGGTCCTGGGGCGAGGTTTGGCACCAGGTCATTGCATCAGATGAGAAAACTCCTAGGCCTGTCCAGGAATAGTTGGTGGGATTTTGGAAGCAGCTGGGACCAGCAAATATTGGTTATTGGGGTCTGAGTGGTTTTGTTTAACTCCTAGCCAGATCTATCTTTGGAAACAGTACCATGAGCACCTAGGACATGCCAGGCACTGCGCCGGGGGTTGGAAATACAGAGAGGAATGGAATACGGTCCCCGCTGCCCTCTTTGTGGCTCTTTTTCCAGCCTGAGAAGAGATGTGGAAAGCAGATAAAAGGATGCCCATGGCATTGAGGGTGCACAAAGGAGAACAGGGGAGCTTCCCAGGAGAAGTGACATTTGAGATGAGTCCTGAAAGGCCAAGGATGCTGGGAGGAGGTGTGGGTAAGGGACAAGGGCACAAGTGAGAATGACAGCGGAGTCTCAGAGAGCCGGGCGTGAAGAGATGTGGGGCAGGAGACCACGTTTGGGAAACCAGACCGGGGGTTTCTCAAGGGGCGAGTCTCAGCCTCCGCATCCAGACCGGGCTGGCGTTCCTGTGCTGGGCACCTGTGTCTGGCCAGTGCTGCAGTCTGTTCCCTGCTCTCCTCAGGCTGCAGGATGGGGTTTGCTGCCTCTGCTCGCACAGACTGCTGGGAATGACTCACGGTTGAGGAGGAGCCGGGGAAGCCACGGGCCTCTGCGCAGGCTGGAGGCTATGTGGAGGCCTCTCCCCCAGGGGTGGTGGCAGCGGAAGAAACTAGCCCATGTGGACAGGGTGGCCCCTGTCACTCCGCTCTGGGCCTCAGAGGGAGTTAATGGAACCCCTGCCCCTGGCTCCCTCCCCCAGTCCTCCTTGGGCTCTGCATCCCTCCAAGGCAGGGCTGCCCCTCCCTCCCTGCATCCCACTCCATCCTGACGGCCAGCCTCCCTGGCTTCTGTGGCTAAGGGTACCGGTGGTGGGGTCATTACAGGACACCGCTGCCCGAGGGTCAGAATAGAGGAGGCCCAGCTGTCAGCTGGAACCCATCAGAAGCCCAACCAAGCCCTGGCAGCAGGCGGCAGCGGGGAGGGCAGCTAATGAGAAAGGTGTCCCTGTAGCTGCAGTTTCTTAACCCTTGCCACCCCCACCCCCCGTCACCAGGGTGTGTCCTGAGATTTTCCCACGGTGACAGGTGACTCCAGGTCGCTCATTCCTCAACCCAGGTTGGTGGGAGTGGGCTGGGCTCAATTTAATGGAGAGACCCGGCCCCTGCCTTAGGGAAGGGAATGAAACAACGTAGCTCTTGTTTTCAGGGAGACCTTAGTCTTTTGGAGAAAATGTAGTTCAGACCTAGTCTGAAGGGGGAGACACAGCCCTGCCCCCAGGGAGCCCCAGTCTGAGGGGAGACACAGCCTTGCCCTCAGGGAGCCCCAGGCTGAGGGGGGAGACACACAGCCTTGCCCTCAATTTGCTCAGCGTCAGAGATGGGAGAGGTTTTTTCTTCTTATGAAACTAAGACATCCAGGGGCGCCTGGGTGGCTCAGTCAGTTAAGCGTCCGACTTCAGCCCAGGTCACGATCTCGCGGTCTGTGAGTTCGAGCCCCGCGTCGGGCTCTGGGCTGATGGCTCAGAGCCTGGAGCCTGCTTCCGATTCTGTTGTCTCTTTCTCTCTCTGACCCTCCCCCGTTCATGCTCTGTCTCTGTCTCAAAAATAAATAAACATTAAAAAAAAAAAGACATCCATATAATAGCACAACTTTTGACTTTCTTTGAGATTTTGTGAAGAACCAGCAACTCGAACACACATCCTCGTCCTCTCAAAATCTGGGAAGGAGGCGTCTGCAGATCCAGATTGCCGTCACTAGGGGACAGGTTTGCCCTGGTTGCCCTCTGAGGGCCAGCTGTCCTCCTCAGCCACCTGCTTTTCTAAGACCTCTCCTCATCCCGAAAACCACTCAGCGAGTGGGTTATTTTCAGGAGCTCATTCAACTCCTTCTTTGGTATCCACGTAACTTATGTAACTCATGGCTTTCAATTAACAATTGAAGTGGGCGAGCAAGAGCACAAAAGGAAACATGTCTACGTGCAACTGGCCTTTCTTCAACTGCGTGGTTTAGATGTCCGTGATTTATTTTCCACAATTAGTGGCTGGCCTTCTCCCAACTTCTCTCTCAGTTCTGATGGTAGGACCTGCCGCTGGCTGGGCACGGCAGCCTGGCGAAGCTGTCTGAGGGCACCCTTTCCTCTGCTGGGATCACCGAAGCGTTCGGGCCTCTTGGTTACTGGACTGCCCAGGGCTAATTATAAAGCTCTCCAGGGAGAGAGGTGGGGTCCGGGCCCGCAGGCAGGCTGAGGAGGAAAGGCTCAGAAGTGCCGGTGCTTTTGCGGGACTTTGCTGTACTCTTCGGCTTTAGGCAAGTTATTCCACCTCTGGGGCCTCAATTTTCTCATCTGTTAAATGGGAGCGAGCAATGGGGTTAGGTGGTCCCTAGAGTCCCCTGTGCCTGGACTTTGATGCTCTTGCCTGCTTCCTTTCCCACCCCCACCCTGGGTTCTCCCAACACCCTGTCGTGGTGACGGTGGGTGCGTTAATCACAACCTTGGTCGGCAATCGATGCAATCAACAAGCGTACCACCAGGCAGCCTTGTGCGGTGGCCAAAGGGCTGCTGCCCGCATTTTTTTCCCAGCCTTAGGCTGGCACTCTGATGCCTGAGGATGGTGTGGGTCCACAGCCCAGGGAGGCTGTCGGGTCACATTTCCTGGAACCCTGAGCCAGCTTCTGGACTCCACCCCAAAGGAGCGCCCCCACCCCCCACCCCCGGCACAGTGAGCTGAGCACATACAGGGGGCTGGAGACACGTGAATGCCACGACCATCAGCTATGTACTGAACCATGTCCTGGGCTGGGCAGGGGGATGAGTTAGATGAGCGGGTGGATGTGGCTCAGTTCTTCGTGATATTTAGAGGCATGTACGTGGGCCCTGATGTCAGTCTCCAGGTTCAAATCTTGGTCTCATGCTGCCTTGGGCAAGATACGGGGCATATATCTTGGTTCGTCCACCTGGAAAATGGGAATGCTAATAGAAGTACACCAACAGGTAAGGATTGGATGAGTCAGTCAATATAAAGTGTTTAGAGCCCAGGGTGTGATTATTACAACTTTTGTTTCCTGAGCACCAACTCTGTGCCAGGAAGTGTCATGACATGTGGTGTAAACCAGATCCCTTACAGGGCAGGAGAGAAATCAGTTCTGGCTTGGCTGAGGAAAGGGGCCTCAGGCAGGAGTTGGTACCACAGTTCGGTCTTGAAGGATAGAGCTAAATACAGAAATGGCACTGGGCAAGGGCATTCCGCGAGGAGGGGACAGCATGAACAAAAGCATGGAGGCAGGTAGGCAAAAACTGTGTTGAGGGCAATCCGAGAGGGCTGGAGAGATTACAGTATAAGGGACATAAAATTGGAAAGTGGACTTTAGCCAGGGGAACCCCTAGAGCATGGAATGAGGCCTTTCACCTGTAGGCAAAGGGGACCCCAGATGGTTATTGGGCGAGGGGATCCTATGGGGGAGGTGAGGCTGTTGTATTTTTTTTTAATGTTTATTTATTTTTGAGAGAGAGAGAGAGCGCGGGGGAGGGGCAGAGAGGGAGGGAGACACAGAATCCGAGCCGTCAGCACAGAGCCTGATGCGGGGGTGCGGGGGGGGGGGGGGGGCTGGAAGGTACAGAACCGGAAGATAGTGAGCAGCTGAGCCAAAGTCATTCGGATGCTTAACCGACTGAGCCCCCCAGGCGCCCCGAAGCTGCTGTATGTTAATGAGACAGCAGGACCAGTTTCCCTGGATGTATAAGATCAGCGATAAGAATGACAATAAGAAAACTCTCTTTTTGCAGATTACAAAGCCCGTGGGGAGGGCTTTCAAGGGCACACCTTGGCTGACAACCCGGAGAGGTGAGTTAAGCAGGGGTCATCACCTTCACTTTATAGATTGGAGGATGAGGGCTCCTCCAAAGTCACCCAGCGTAGACCAGCAGGGGCCAGGAGGGCTCTAGGTGCCCTTCGGAGGCTTCCGCCCTGTCTTTAGGGCTTCGCAGGCCTCTAAGTGTGTGTGCATTGTGGGGGGCATGAGAGTGCCTGTGCCATGAGCCATGCCCCCCCTGCCCCTGCTCCCCTGTCAAGCCAGGGCTGGGTCTGCTGCACTTCTGTCTCACTGTGGTGGGTGGGGGAGGGGGAGACCAGTCCTGAGCACACGGTAGGTTGGGCATCTAAACCCCTGCAGATAGGTACTGAGAACACTGGTGAGTTGAGTAGGGGCTGACTGAGCCACTGCCAGGAGGTGTGGGAGGGGAACAGGCAGGTTGCCAGGGGGTCGGGTGTGTGCATACATAGCCCTGCCCTGACAGTAAGCCCTTTGCTTCCCTAGAAGCCCCAGCTAAGCAGCAGCCAAGGAAGATGGGTAGAATGGGTGGAAGCTTCCATTTGCTTTCCTGCCAGGCTTCTCTGGGCTCCTGCTGCAGGGCCAGGAGTCTGGCTTCTGATGTCTGATCTTAGCTCTTTCCTCTCTTAGGATCCCACCTGCTTAGCTGACACGCCCTCCCCTTCCACGCTGGGGGCTTCCTACTCTGATGTTCATTTTCCAGGTCCTGGAGTTCCCCAGCAGAGCCTGGGGGTGAGGAAGGAAATCGTAGAGCCCTGGCTTCCTGAGCCCTGCCCACGCCCCCCTGAGCAGACCAAGTTCATCTACCTTTCTAGGGGATCCAGCCCAGGGCACGCCGCTTGGCACAGCCTAGGTAGCATATGTTGGCTCCGTCTGCCAGGGCCTCACTGTTCAGGGGAGTCTAGGAGCCCTCGGGGGACCAATAGTGAAGGCACTGAAACATGCACATCATAATATAAATCCAAGAGCAGCCCCAGCAGAGAGCTTTTCAGGGGTTTGGACCAGGTGAGTGGAGGCAGTCAGGGCTGAGGCGGGGTCCCTGATTGGAGCTGAGCTTTAAAGGGTGTGGGGCTTGGAGAGGGGAGGGGTGATTCTTCCCAGAGATAGGGAGCCGGCCTTAATAAGCTGCACACAGCAATGTGTTGAGGGGAAGAGGGGAGGGGTGTGGGCATGCGTGCCCCAGCCAGCCCTGGAAGATGTGTGCATCATGGCCCTAAAGGCTGGGCAGATATGGACCGTTTATTCATTCACTCATTCATTATTCATTTGCATTTACCTAGTACCTCCTCTATGCCAGGTACTGTGCTTGGGACTGAGCACTTAATGACAAGCAGGATAGATGTGTCTTTTCCCTCTTGGAGCTCCTGGCTCAGATGGGAGGCTGATGAACAAACAGGCCACCCCAACATACCGATCAGTGCCAAGAGGGGAGAGATGGGGGGCCCCAGGAGAGCAAAGAGGGGGCGGAGCAAAGACCCGCAGGCTGATGAGTGAGCTGGGAGGGCGGGCCTGGAAGGAGAGGAGGCATCCTGGGATGCGGGTGGGGAAGGGCCTCTCTGTGGGGCAAGATCCGTGGCCTGAGGGGGGGCAGCGGAGGTGAGGTATAGTGGCAGCAGGGACCAGGTCTCACGAGTTGTGCTACATTGAAGAATTGTCTGGAGGGCACTGGGAAATCTTTGACAGGCTTTGGGCAAGGGCTGGACGGGATTTGACTTGTGTTTTGGAAAAATCCCTTTGGCTCAGATGACAATCAGGTTGGAGGGCGCCAGAAGGAAGTCCTGTACCGTGTTTAGCTCCAGAGCAGGGAGGAGCGCCTCTTGGACACAAGCCCCATGAAGGCAGGATGGTGGCCTTCTTGTTGGCCCACCGGGCCCAGGGGAGGGTTGCCCAAGTCCCAAAAGGGAGGCCATGTGGGGTCCCGGGTGATGGCTGGTCTTCTTGTCCACGGGGTCCCTTCCTCCGGCTGAGGTGCAGCCACTGCGATGGTGGCCCAACTCTCTGGCACCATGGGGGAGGGTGGGCCCCATTCTGGGTGAAGGCTGCCAGAAGCGGGTGGGAGACCTCTTGGATGAGGCAGGGAAGAGCCAGCTGTCCGAGAAGGAGATGCTTTGCATTAATCCATTAATACCTGCATCCCCATCCCCCCCCCCATTAACCACCAATTAATGGTGATTAATTTGGCCATTAAGAGTAAAACCAGGTAGTTCCCATTGCTTGGGGGATGGAGATGTTGGGAGGGAGACTAGCTTACCCCAGAGTAAGCCCAGCTTGTGAAGAGGGCTGATGGAACCCCAGGGATGGGAGAGGAAATGAATGTCATGGTCAAGGGGTGTGTGGAAGGATGAGCTGGACTTCTCAGGCTTCCTGCCCTGGGAAAGATGGCGGCCTCTGGGGCTATCCTCTGCACCTGAGCTCCTCTGTAGGCCGCCTGTGTGGGCTAGGGGATAGGATGTCAGTGATTCAGGAATCTTCCTTCTCCTCTGCTTCCCCACACAACCCTCTCTTCCAAGGGGAGAGGGGAATGGGAGGGCACAGGAGGTCTGTTTGGCCGGGCCCCCAGTTCAGCCAGGCCTGGGAACCCTGCCCAAGGCACCCGAGACAATGCCGGGAATGGAGGCTGGCCTGGCCAGAGGCAGGCCCCGGGAGGGGGCAGGAGCAGTGTCCACTCCATTCACAGCCCTGGCCCTGTCATGGCATGGTGGCTCTCAGCACCACCCCCGACTCTTGGGCTCCCTGCCCGGTCCCAGTCTTCTGCCCACCCACCCCTTGGCAGCTACTAGCCATGCCATTCTCCCAGAAGGCCCCTCTCCTGCCCAGCCTGGTCCTAACCCCTGGGGGACGGGTGCGTATGCGGGTGCATGTGTATATGCCTGTGTGCGTGTGCCCCACTCCTGTGTGTGTGTGTGTGTGTGTATGTGTGTGTATATATATGAGTGTGTGAGTGTGTAACAGTAGATGAGTGAGTGCATGTGTGTATGAGTGTTGGTGCGCATGTGTCTATGGGTGTGTGAATGTGTATATGAATGTGCTTGAGTGCATGTGTGTAAGTGGTGCGGAAGCCATGACTCGAGGAGCTCTGCCCACTCTCCCTAGCCTCCCCGTCCCCCAGCCGTTCACTAGGGACGCAGCCCAGCATTTCTCAGGACAGCCTTCCTTCAAATGGCTCACCCCCTGCCCCACCGGTGCCATTTACTTTTCCCACCCACGCAGCCTTGTATTCAGCGTGGAAAAAGCATCCCCATCTCTGGGAGCCTCCTTCTTCTCTAGAACTTGGGAAGGACCCTGCGTTTCCTCCACCTGGCCAGCCAGAGTTCCGGGGGAGACGGGCCCCGCTTCTGGGACTCTAGGCCGGTCGGGTGGTGATGGAGATAGGCTTCCCAGTTCCCAGCCCCGAACCTGGCCTGGATTTCCCTGGAGGGGACACAGAGGGGGAGCTCTGGCTCACAGGAGAACTGGGATTTGGTTATTAAACCAAGTTGCAAGTTCAGTCTGCTTTCCGGCCAAATTTTCTTCCCGCCTCCCTTTCTCCTCAAGATAATAGAAATATCCGGGAGAGGTTCCTTTCCTCCCTGGCCCTGCTATTGGCCAGGCCCTTGTCATGGCAGGCACACCCCCTGGGCCTCGGCCAACTCCACCTCACCCCCACCCACAAGAGGGAGCAGTTACATCAGCAGCTCTCTCCAGCTCCAGTCCTCTCTGGGAAAGGCCTCCGATCCATTCCCTGAAAGGACCGTCTCATCCTGAAGGAAAGATGTCATCCCTGGCCTGGCCTCATGACCTCTGACTGTCCCTGACCCTGCCAGCAGCAGGGATTGGTTCCGGTAACATTACGTCTGGACTTGAATCCTGGTTTAGCCACTTTCCAGCTGTATGATGTTGGGCAAGTCACTTAACCCTTTCTGGGTCTCAGTTT
This sequence comes from Herpailurus yagouaroundi, assembly GCF_014898765.1. Lineage (NCBI taxonomy): Eukaryota > Metazoa > Chordata > Mammalia > Carnivora > Felidae > Herpailurus > Herpailurus yagouaroundi. The sequence goes on along the minus strand of NW_024412394.1, from coordinate 10,378,263 downwards.
CCCAATCTGTAACTGGGGATGACAATAGCACTGCCTTTATAGGTTTGTTCTGGGGATTCAATTAGTTAATTCAATTACTTAATATTCATACAGGACTTGTGCTTTATCTTGGACTATATAAATATTGGTCAGCTAAATAACCACTTCCCTAAATGATGGCTAGCTAAGGAATAGGTGGATGGATGGGTCACTGACCCTCTGACTCCTAGCTTCCTGCCTCAGCTCTTACTCTTTCAAGAAAATTGTGTTTTTAATGTTTATTTATTTTTGAGAGAGAGAGACAGAGACAGAGCATGAGCGGGGGAGGGGCAGAGAGAGAGAGAAGGAGACACAGAATCCGAAGCAGGCCCCAGGCTCTGAGCTGTCAGCACAGAGCCCGACACGGGGCTCGAACTCATGAACCGTGAGATCATGATCTGGGCTGAATTTGGATGCCTCACCGACTGAGCCACCCAGGCGCTTCACTCTTTTTTTTTTTTTTTGAAGTAGGCTTCACCCCCAGCACAGAGCCCAATGCAGGGCTTGAACTCATGACCCTGAGATCAGGACCTGAGCTGAGATCAAGAGTCGGATGCTTAACCGACTGAGCCACCCTGGAGCCCCAACGCTTATTCTTATCCTGGCAATTAGCCATTACCCCACATGGACCCCAGGAGTCTCTGCCTTCTGCCCCCTTCTTCAGGGTCAAAACCCACCCTACCATTTAGCCCTGACACTGGCACTTGATCTCCTGGGACAGGGATATCACAGCAGAACATGGAGTCCGGTGGGAGAGGGGGGGGCTTGGGGGGCTCAGAAGAAAGTCTCTTACCCTGGCCTGTCTCCCCACTGCTCTGTGGCCACAGTAACCCTCCCCTGAAGGTGGCCTGAAGGAGAAAGAGGTGCCATGTGGCAGGTGTCTCTGCAGTGTCTTCTAGGTCTTTGCTGTTCTGGGGAGAGAAAGCGGCAGCTTTGCTTCCTAGCTGGAGAATCTAGGTTTTGGTGTGAAGATAGGAAAGATTCACTCGTGGAAACTCACCCACCTTCCTGCAACAATGATCCTCATCCATTACCAGCCGCTTACGCCGGGATGGGGCAGTAGTTGGGGGTGGGGGTGGTGCTGTGCTCCACCTGGCAGGGGGGGTAGAGGGCTTCTCTGTCCTCCTGACCCCCCCCTCCCCCGACTTCTCCCCCCCTCCCCAGTCCCTGATCCCACTGGAGGGAGAGATCTCAGCCTTACCTGGTTTCCCCTACACCCCTCCTTCTCAAAGGCCACGTGGAGTCTTGGCCAGCCAAGAGCCCCAGGTACCCCACACTGCCCTTGGCCTCCACTTGGCTCCACAGCAGTCTCTCTCTCCACCCGACTCTTGTGCTCACTGTGGGTGGGGAGACTGAAGCAGCTTTTCCCCTGAGCCTGATGAGGCCTGCCTGACCCCTGGCTTCTCGGTGCTCTGCGTCCTTGGGTTCAATTCAGACTTTTCAAATTTGTCACGAGGAACCACTCTGTGCTCTCCTGCGCTTGGTACTGGGGCACAGGGATGGAAAAGGCCCAGGTGGTCCCAGTTACCAGGAAGTTCCTCAGCCAAAGAACATCCCTCAGAGAGAAGCCGAGGGCCTCGAGATTCCTTCTTTCCCCCTTTCTCCCTTCTTCCCTCCCTCCTTCAAACATGTACTGAGACCCTCCACTGTAGCAAGTGTGTACTAGGCCCTGCCCTGAGGTTCAGGGGGAACCTGGCTGCAGGACCCACACAGAGCTTTTCTGGGTTCCACAGCCCTGCTGGCTGGGGGCTCCCTGGGGGAGAGGCTGAGGTGTCTCCCCCTCGCAGGGTCTTCGGCATTCTTTGATTCATTGATTCATAGTTGCTCAGGGGGTGCCTGCTAGGTGTGTGTTCTTGCCCTCTAAACTGCGTCCCTGTGGACCAGAAGCAGCTGCTTTGGGGAAGAAGGTTCCTGCAAAGCCAGGAGCCCAAGTGCGGTTGGAGGCTGGCCCTGGGCTGAGGCAGGATGGGCCTCTGCAGTTGCTGTGACTCACGGGGAAAGCAGGGCCCCGGAGCCATGGAGAAAGGAGGCTCTGAGGATTTCACTGCTGCGGCAGGAGAGAAGGCCCAGGAGAGTGTCAAGTATCTTGCCCAAAGGAAGACAGGAATTCAAAATTTGCGGAATCCCTGACTCATCGCTGGGGGTGGAGAGAGGTGGGAAAAGGCTGGGCTGCCAGGGCCTTCCAGGGGGACTGTGAGCTCCCGCCTCACAGAGTCCTGTCACTGCTAGCCTCCTCGCCCTCCCGGCCATCAAGTTCTCCCTGCCATCCAATCGTGCTCTCTCCTGCTGTGTTTTTCGGTGTCCTTGGTGGAGATGGGCCGCACTGGGCCCCGGCGCAGGGCCTAGCCCTATCCCTTACCTGGTACTGTCGCAACCCACCTGGGACCGGGGTTAGTTCCCGGAGACAGCTTCACCCTTAGCTCCCAGCTAAGCCTCCACCTTTATTTCTAGGGTTGTCTGAGTCTTAGAGGGCAGGGGGAGGGGATTTTTCTGCAAATGGAAGGCGCTGTGTTTTAGGAAAAACATGCAGCTGCTGTGTGTCCCCGGGGTCTCACGGCCCGGGGCCTCACGTGAGGTCTGTCAGACTGAGGGGTGGACACATACGGGTGGGGCCCTGCAGAACTTCATCCAGAAGGAGGGGGGTCAGGCACTTTCCTGATGCTGGGCCCAGTACGGGTGACTGAGGGCACTGGGGTAGAGAAAAGAGGACCCCTTCCTGCACGGTGGTTGTGGAAGACACCTCCTGCCCCCGACTGGAGCTGCAGGACCCCACAGGGTTTTCCTCTCACTGTCTCTATCTCCTTTTGTTCACTCTCCCCACCCCCCTTTTCTGTGTCTGTCCCTTTCTTCTTTCTCTTATCCTTCTATCTTTCAGCCACTGGCACTTCTGTCAGCCTCTCCTGTGTTTCTGTGTCTGTTTCTCTCCAGGCCCCATGCCTGGGCCTCTTTGTGCTATCTGGTGCAAGGAGAACCCCCTTTCTCCACCAGCATTTCCATCCCCCTGGACGCTGGGTGACCCCTGTCTGCCTGAGTGTGTGTGTGTGTGTGTGTGTGTGTGTGCGCGCGCGCGTGTGTGTGTGTGTGTGTGTGAAGGTGGCTGTTGGAAGAGTCGAGGCCGGGCAGGCTGGGGAGGGTCTGGCTCCAGGTGGAGGGGCTGGGGGCTGGGGCTGGGCTGCTGTCCCTCTGGGTGGTGGGTGGGCAGAGTCAGGCTGTCTAGGCAGAGGCAGCCGCAGCCCTGCACCAGGGCCTCTGCTCGTTCTAGGAAAATGACAAGAGCCAAGGGCCCACAAAGCATGTTGTCTGCACCCCAGGTCTTTGCCCCTGTCCCTGCTGCAAGCTGGCAGCCGCACTCTCTGAGGCCAGTCCTGCCTACCTGGTTTGGTAGGGGTTCCTTCTTTGATTATCTGTTGTCCCCAGGTGGGAGGCAGGGACAGGGGCCACTCTGGGTCAGCGGCACGCATGCTGGGCCTGCTGACCCTCAGGAATGTCACCCACACCTCCCCTTGCCAGCTGCCTACCCATCTTTTCCCACTGCAGGTGCTGGCCAGGCTGGCTGGCCCTGTATCCCCACCCCGGCTTGTTCTTTTCTACAAGTCTTTGCAGAAGTTGGATCTCCCGTGTGGGCAGCTCGCCCCTTCCTTCACTCCATTTCTTAGGCTTCAGCTTCTGGGATGCAATTCACCTCCTCTGGGAAGCCTTCTTTGATTGTCCCCTTTGCCTCTCAGCCCATTCCTCCTAGGCCCTGCCACCCACGGTGGACACGCTGTGTGATTGAGATCCAAGTTTTCTGGTCGAGTGCTGGTCCAGGGAACAGGCTGGGGCAGGGGGAAGTGGGGCGACGGTGCCGACCACAGCCCAGCTTCCGCACTTCCTATGCAATGGTCACTTCCCTCACACAGCTGCCCTTTCAGGTAGAGTTCATTATTCCCATTTGACAGATGAGAAACCTGAGGCTCTGAGAGATTAACCAGTTTACCTGAGGTCACACAGCAACGCCCCCCAAACAAGACGTTCTCAAAATGATGTGGGAATGGCAGGGGCTTCCGGTGTAGAGGGAAGCAGCCCACGTTCCATGCCCAGGACTCAGTGCATCTCAGCTCCTGGAAAGTTTAGGTGTTGCTACCGGAGTTTGGGACAGAGGCAGGAGAATGAATGAAATGACCCCCTGAGTGCTTACCTTGGTTTAGTCTACTCTCTTTGCCTTCCCTGTGAGATGTCCCAGCACCAACCGCCCTCAGAGGGTTCGCCTCTCTTGCCCCCCTCATGAGGGCAAACACTTGGCATCTCCCAGGCCCTTCCCAGTTCACCCTGGACCCCACCTCTGGCTCTCTTCCTCAGGGCTGGCTCTCAGGTGCCTGAGGAGGCCTGGTTTGCAGGTTCTCTGCTCCAGCAGGCCCCTTCCCCTGCTCCCCTAGTCCCCTGCTTCCCTCCCAGACCACCTTGGCTAGGATTCACTTAGGATCTCCATCCAAGGCCCTTCTCTGGCTTCGGGAATGGCCTGGATTCAAATTCTCCATCCCTGTAACTATACACAAGGCCCATCCCTCCTTTTCCCCACTGTGTCTCTGTTTTTCTTCCTCTCTTCCTTCATCCTCTCTAACCTTTGGGGCATATACTGTGCGTAAAGCACTGTGCTCATGTTCGACCCAGGGCCCGAATCCATGGTAAGTGGGTTCATCAACAGCCAACGAGACAAAAACATGAACTAATGTAACAGGTGTCCAGGCAAAGCATTGTGGGAGCTCAGGGAGAAATGATGAATGCGGGTGGGCGCCATCTTGGAAACTGTCCTGCAGAGATGCATGGGATTGAGCCTCCAAGGGCTCTGACAGGGAGAGAAGGGGGCATGTGTGTGCTAGCCCCGTGGAGGGGAGGGCCTCTAGACCACTCTGCAGCATGGAAGGGTTGGAAGAGTTTTCTGTATTGAACTGTGAGCTTCTGGGAGGACCTGTATCCTCTGAAGCCGTGCTTCTCAGACAGGCTGGGGGAAGGAGGACCAGTTTTTTCTTTTTTAATTCTAATTTGTCACAGACCAATAATAATATAAAATATAATACAAAGGAGTTATTTGAAAAATTAAATAAGACATACAAAGTACAAGCCCTAATAGTTTATTGTTGGATTCAACAGACATGAAATTGCTGTTCTATTGCTATACAAGAGTCTAAATGCCTGCCCGTGGCCTCTCTTCCAACCCTGTCCCAGGCTGGTCAGGAGCAACCGTGGACGGGCCTGGTGGTTGGACCACTCCTTGAGTGTTACTGCCCTGGAGCAGAGTTTTCACGCTGCAGGTCAGGACCTGTTAGTTGGGTTGGAAATGAATTCAGTAGGTTGGGATCAGCGTTTTAAAAACACGGACTAGGACAGAATGGAGAAGAGAGGGCCTTGTGTGTAGGAGGGGAAGCATGGTTTTGTGAACATTTATTTCACGTGTATGTGCACGTATGTGTGCTGGAACTGGATTGGGAGGTGGGACGTGCGACCGCGGGCTGTGGCCGTGTCTCTCTCTACAGCGTGGAACGGACAGAACCTGCTCTCGGATGCTGCTACGGCCACTGGACCTCCTTGTTTCCTCCATCTGGACTCTACTTGGTTTTTTTTTTTTTTCCCTTTTCTTTATTTTTTCAAGTTTCTTTATTTATTTTGAGAGAGACAGAGAGAGTGTGAGTAGAAAGGAGGCAGAAGGAGAGGAAGAATCTCAAGCAGGTTTCTGTGCTGCCAGCACAGAGCCGACACAGGGCTCAAACCCACGAAATCGTGAGATCAGGACCTGAGCCGAAATCAAAAGTCAGACGCTCAACGCTGAGCCACCCAGGAGCCCCCTGGACTCTATATTTCTTTGTCTCCTCCACTGGCCATCTCTGTGCCTCTTCTGGTCCCAGGGCAGTGACCCTGCTCCAGCGACACTGGCCCTGCCACTTGCCTGTTTCTTTTTGCCTGGAGAATCCTCTTTCTCCCTCACCTTCCCCTGTTGCTGCCTTCCTCCTGGGCCCCCGGTAATCAGTCCCCAAATGCTGTGCTGGGCCCAGGGCAGCCCCCCAGGCACAGAACATTGGGGCTCTGCCCTCAAGAAGGCAGAGCTGTGCTGGGGATCAGGGAATGGAATGCGTAATATAAAGGAATATGTGATAGGAGCTGACCTGGAACCAGCGTAGAGGCCCTCCCCTCAGGCTGGGCTGGGGGAAGACCTTGTTTCCCTCAGTGACCCATGATGGGGGAACCACGTGACCCCATCCAGGGGCTTTCCTTAGTTGTGGCCTCCTTTTCCAGGCTCTGTTGATACGCTGCTGCTCCCTCTCTCGGGAGGTACTAATTCTCCATAAGTGAACCTCTGGGTTGTTTCTACTTTTTTTCAGAATTGGAAACAATGCCACGGGGAGCATCTTCCTACGTCCCTCTCACCACGTCCGAGCTGCTGACTCCCAGAGGCCCCTCACCACCTCCCATTTTTAAGCCTTTATCCACACATGGTCTACATTCCCCCTGCTTCTCAGCCCCTGGCTGGCTGCGTCTCATGTCATGGGGCTAAACATGAGCCAGAGGTTTGGAAAATGTGATCTCCTTCCTCCTCGGGCCACACACCCTTCTTTCTCACAACGACTCATTTGGTTTTTTTTTAACCAGGTTTCCCAAACACCCAGCTGTATCATAAGGACCCTTTGGCTTGCAAGTAAGTAACAGAACATCCAACTCAAAATGGTTTAGACAATACAGGAAGTTTTTATTTCAAAAGAAAAATAAATTCCTGAGGTAGGGTGGCTCCAGGGCGGGTAAGTGAAGGGCTTTACCACATTATCAAGCACCCAGATGCATTCTGTCTTTCTGCTTTGCCCTCCTCCGGAGTTGGCTTGCTTCCCTCATGATTGCAAGATGGCTGCTGCAGTTCCAGACATCACAGCCAGACATGATATGTCTGGAGGTTGAAGAGAAGATATCTCTTTCCGTAGGTTTATTTTTTAAGATCAAAAAAAATTTTCCTTGAAGTGACCCAGCAAACTTAACCTCAGATCTCATAGGCCAAGGTTAGAGCACACGCTGATTCCTTTGTTAATTCTAGGTAGGAAGAATGAGGCTTCACTGAGTGGCAAGACATAGGGCGGCGTGAAAGGGTGGGTTGGGTTTTAAAGGAGAAAAGGAGTATAGGGACAGAGATGAGTGGACAACCCACAGTGTTTACCATGCAGGCTGGTAGAGAAAATTTCTCGGGTGAGGAAGACTCCATTTCTGTTTCTCAACCAGCTGGGCCTGTGGCTCTGTCTGGGAGACCATAGCTTGATTCTGATTCAATTAGAAAACATTTGTTGAGGGAATCAGATAGTTTCACCCCTGAGGGAATCTGTTGTAATGCAGGAGAGGAGAGAACAGGGCCAGACGAGGCGGAGGAAAGGGGGCCGAATCAGCTGAAACTGGAAACGGAAAGGACTCTAGCTAGCCCTTATCTCTGAGAGGAGTTAATGAGGAGTCCCTGTTCACGCTGGATTGGATGCTGGGGGGGGGGGGGGGGGGGCAGTGAGTTAGGAGCCTACCTGAGGAAAAAGAAAAACACAGGAAGTGACTCAAGGCCTAGAGGGCAGGCAGGTGGCCTGCGGTGCCCCCAGGCCAAACCCTGGGGGAGTTGCCTGAGGGGAAGGGTCCCCTCCCCGGAGACCCATCCCGCCTATTTCTGCCAACCATGTTTCCCACAAACCCTTCCCCTCCTTACCACAGCAGGCTGCCTGCCCACTCACCCACAGACCCAGCCACCAATTGTTGCAATTCCTGGCCCAGGTCCACCCCCTGCATCCGGGAGGGCTCTTCACCTCTGACCCCAGAAGGTAGGTCAGACCCTTTCCCTGCCTCTCCAGCGTCCATCCCCGCTCTGCCCTCATACGCACAAGGGAGAGATGCGAGAGCCCCTGGAGGGTGAGGTCTTCTGAGGAAAGCGGGTGCTTCTGTGCGGCCTTGTACAACGGGGCGGTACTCCGGGGCAAGAATGTGGCCTCAGGTCGAGTGAGGGGTGCAAAGGTAGGGGAACGCAAGCCTCTTGAACCTCTGGGTCCCCTGCTGTGCGTAAGGCACAGGGGCCTTTGTCCCGCTCTGGTAAATAAAATGACATTTTCCTCCCTTTACCACTGTTTGTAGGCATTAAGCTTCCCGAGGGACCTCTGAAGGGGGAAGAGCGGCTAGGCCAAGGCATGAGGAAAGCATATTGTTTTAAATTTTATTTTACAAATGTAAGCTATATTATATGTAAATTTAACACTAGCTTTTTTTTTCTCTTATCTTAGACATCTTTCCTTAATCGTATGTATAGAAAGCTTCCTTCTTCTTTCTTTTTTTTTTAAGTAGGCTTTACGCCCGTGGGGCTCAAGCTCACAACCCTGAGATCAAGAGTCACATGCTCCACCAGCTGAGCCAGCCAGGCGGCCCTGAAAGCTTCCTTATTTCTTTTAACAGCTGCATAGTATTTCACTCTATGGATGTACTATAATTTATTTAACCAGTCCCCCTCTAAATGAACCTCTGTGTTGTTCCCCCCACACATCTTTTTTTTTTTTATTAAGAAAGAATTTCTACTTTATTTTTTTTAAGTTTATTTATTTTTGAGAAAGAGAGAGAGAGAGAGGGAGTGAGGGGGGCAGAGAGAAAGGGAGAGAGAATCCCAAGCACGCCCTGCACTACCAGCATGGCGCCTGGCGCAGGGCTTGATCCCACGAACTGTGGGATCATGACCTGAGCTGAAATCAAGAATCAGATGCTTAACCGACTGAGCCACCCCGATGCCCCCTTTCCTTCAACTTTTCACGAAATTATAAACAATGCTGCAGTGAACATCTTTGTCCATTTATCTTTGGGCACTTGCATAAATACTTTGGCAGGATAAAATCCTGAATATTAAACTGCCAGGTCAAAGGGTATGAACATTTAAAATTTAATAGATCTGCCTAATTGCTCTCCAGAATGTACTAATTTTCTTTCCACTGGCATTGTATGAGACGGCGTGTGTAATCATAACTTCCACAACACTGTGTTATGAATCTTCTCAGCACTGCCAATCTGATAAGTAAAAAATTATATCTTGTTTCCATTTGCACTTGAAACTGTGAGTGAGATGGAATGTTTTGTGTATTCTTATTAGCTAGTTGTATTTTTTGGTGAATGAACTGTTTATGTTCTTTGCCTATTTTCCCATTGGACTGTTGTCTTTTTCTTACTGTTTTGTAGAATATGTCTTTTGTTTATTTTATTTTATTTTATTTTATTTATTTATTTATTTATTTATTTATTTATTTTTAAATAGAATCATTTAATGTTTATTTATTTTTGAGACAGAGAGAGACAGAGCATGAACAGGGGAGGGCCAGAGAGAGGGAGACACAGAATCCGAAGCAGGCTCCAGGCTCTGAGCTGTCAGCACAGAGCCCGACGCGGAGCTCGAACTCACGGACCGCGAGATCATGACCCGAGCCGAAGTCGGCCGCCCAACCGACTGACCCACCCAGGCACCCCCTTTTTTTTTTTTCTTTTAGAGAGAGATAGTGGGGGGGGAGAGAGAGAGAGAGAGAGAGAGAGAGAGAGAGAGAGAGAGAGAGAATATTAAGCAGTCTCCACACTCAGCACGGAGCCTGACTGGTGGCTCGATCTGATGACTGCCATCATGACCTGAGCTGAAATCAAGAGTTAAACACTCACTGAACTGAGCCACCTAGGTGACCCAAATATGTCTTTTTTTTTTAAATATTGGGAAACCAAGCATTTTGTCACATATCTTGCAAGAATTATTCTTATTTTGGCCTTTGATTTTGTTTATGAGGTTTTTTTCTTTTAAAACCTCTTTCTTTCCTATGTAGATACATTTGTTCATCTTCTCTGTTATGACTTCTGTTTGGTTCCGTGATTAGAAGCCTTTGCTGGCCCCAGGGTCATAAAAACATTTACACATATTTTCTTCTGACACTTTAATGGCTTTATTTTTCAAATGTTTTTTTCTTTAAATCTTTGATGCAGTTGGAATTTATTTTGGTATTAGGAGTGAGATAGGCAATACAGATTTATTTATTTTTGTCCCGAATGTGTGGCTAGTGTCTCAATTCATTGAATTGAATTCTCATGTTTACTTGGGTCAATTTCAAATTTCTGTATTCTTTACTACTGATCTGTCTGTACCAGCCCCATACTACTTTAATTATTGTAGCTGCATAAGATTTTTAAAAGTGTTTTATAAGGCTACAACTCCTTTGGTATTTTAGTTTTCTCCATCCAGGAAATTTCTGGGGATTCTTCCACATTTATTTTTCCAGATGAATTTATAACCATTTTGTCAAGTTACCTCAAATAAATTCCACTGAATGTATAGGTTCCCAGTGGGGACACTGACATGCTTACAATATTATTAACTTTTTATCCAAGATCAGTGTCTCTCTTTCTCCATTTGGCCAAGTCTATGTTTATTGGGGTTTTATAACTCTTTCTATGGATACCTGGACAGTTTTTTCTATGTTCCATGTTATGATTTTGTGGCCTTCAAGGACAGGACCGTATTTCTTATGTTTAGGAGATCTTGTTTATTTTTTATTTTATTTTTTAGGTTTTTTAAACGTTTTCATTTTAATTTTTTGAAAATGTCCATTTATTTTTGAGAGACAGACACAGAGTATGAGCAGGGGAGGGTCAGAGAGAGAGGGAGACACAGAATCTGAAGCAAGCTCCAGGCTCCCAGCTGTCAGCACGGGGCCTGACTCGGGGCTTGAACCCACGAGCCATGAGACCATGACCTGAGCTGAAGTCGGATGCTTAACCGACTGAGCCACCCAGGCGCCCCTAAAGTTTTCATTTTAATACCAGTGCAATTAATATACAGTATTATGTTAGTTTCAGGTGTACAACATAGTGACTGAACACTTCCGTGTATGACCCAGTGCTCATCACAAGTACACTCCTTAGTCCCCATCACCTATCTCACCCATCCCCCTCCCCACCTCCCATCTGATAACCATCTGCTTGTTCTCTGTAGCTAAGTCTGTTTCTTGCTTTATCTCACTCTCTTTTTGCTCTGGTCATCTGTTTTCTTAAATTCTTCATATGAGTGAAATCCTATGGTATTTGTCTTTCTCTGACCGGCTTATTCGCTTAGCATTATACTCTCTAGCTCTATCCACATTGTTGCAAATGGCGAGATTTCATTCTTTTTCATGGCCGAGTAATATTCCACGCATACATATCACCTCTTCTTTATTTGTTCATCAGCCAGTGGGCACTTGGGCTGCTTCTGTATCTTGACTACTGTAAATAATGCCGCTGTGAAAGTCAAGGTGCATGTATCCCTTTGAATTAGTGTCTTTGTATTCCTTGGGTAAATACCTAGTAGTGTAATTGCTGGATCGTAGGGTAGTCCTATTTTTAACTTTTTGAGGACACTCCACACTGTTTTCCACAGTGGCCGCACCAGTGTGTACCAGTTTGCACCAGCAGTGCAACAGGGTTCTCCTTTCTCCACATCCTCACCAACATCTGTTGTTTCTTGTGGGAGATTTTGTTTTTAAACCAGCCACTTTGCTACACTTTCTGTTTATTAAAGTTCTTTAGCGGATTTTCTTAGACTATCCATAGAATAGTATCACCCAATATAGGATAATAGCACCCAATGATAATAACTATGCTTTCTCCTTGTGATCATTGTGTCTCTTATTTAACTCTTTTTATCTAATTGCCTTGTCAAGCAATTCCAGAACAATGTCAAACAGTAGTGGTGATAGTTTATTTACGGTGACAGCTGACATCTGTCGTTAACACGGAACTACTTCTGGAGTCTCTCCATTCAGCATGTTGGAGAAACGTTAATCTCTTGATTTTATATATTAAGATCGTGGGTTATGTTGAGTTTCCCAGTATTTGGCCGTCTTGCTTTCCTGGAAGGAACTACACTTAGCCTTAATGTATTCCGCTTTTATTGGCACAACTTTAATCCATACGCCCTTCTTTAGCTCGGAACTTCCTCCCTTGGAAGTAGAGGCATGAAAACAGGGTGAAGGTATGAGAGGGAGTGTGGCCATAGGCAAGAGCTGAAGCTCAGCATGTGGGCTCTCGGCTGCCTGTCCCCAAAGGAATGGGGGCCCACGAGAGGCACCCCAAACCCCAGACTGAGAGAGGAAACAGAGCTGAGCAGGGGGTGAGGAGGGCCAGGGGAGGGAGGAAGTCTACTGAGGACTAAGGAACAGGGGGATGGGGCTTTGGAAGAAAATCAGATACCCTTCTGCTTATCCCTGAAGATTTCTTGCCCCTCTGTCACCCTCATGACTCTCTCAAGCCCTGGTCTTTTGAGGGAGATGTGGTTTTGAACCTTCAGCTTCTTTCAGATTGATGGAATCAACATAGGTACAGGTGGACATTCTTATGCTAGGGAGGTGAGGCAGGCTAGATGAGTCCTCTGAAGCTGTTAAGAGATCAAGGAAGATGTCCAGCCTGGTTTGGCCACTTCTCAACATTTGGACTGTACTCAGCAGCTTCTGAGAGCAATAACGCTTATCCCTTCCCCTCATGTCTGAAGGGTCCCGAGGGCTGTTCTTTTGTACTAGACATATAGCCTTGTTCCACCTTCCCTCCATTTCCTGATGCAGTTGTGGGGTCCTCTGGCCGTGACCCTTTATCAGGAACCTGGCTGGCTTCATCATCACCCTTGGGTGAACATTGTTGTGCCCAGGGTTGGAGGGGAGGGGGAGGGAAAGGGGACTTTCTAGTATGGTCCATGACAGGTACAGGGCATTGAGGGGGATGAGGACACCTATGTAGGTGATGGGCTAAAGCCAGGTAGCCAGAAAGAAACAAGAGGGCCCTCCAGATGTCTTCTCTGAGCTAGTGTCCTTCTCCCTACTATGATGAAAAGAATTTGGTCACAAAAAGAACAAGTCCTTGACCCAGAATCTCTACATCCTCCAAGCCCACAAGCTTCATCTGGCCCTTAATTAACCCATTTAAGAGGAAAGGGGACTATGCTTATTTTACCGGGGTGGCTATAGACACAGCCCCACTCTTTCCTCATGAGAGAAGATCAAGAGAATACAGACAGGTGTGGGGGTAAACAGAGTTTCAGGTAAAGTGAGGAAGAGCATGGCCACCCACTGATAGGAGGCCAGTAAGAGTGAACGGTGGGCACCCAGCCCAGAGGCAGGGGATTGAGTGCAATGACCTCTGGATGCTGAGGATTAAAGATGCTACTTTGGGTGTCACCTGCCGGGGGCAGCTGGGGCTAACCCCATTTCTCAGCCATGGGAAGTTGGTCAGCAGGAAGGGGGTCCTGCCATCAGACTGGAGCTCAGGATGGAAATCCAGCTTCTGACAAGATGGCAAGAGTAAGTCAGACCCTAGCCTTGGGGGGACTCAGAACCCCTGTGGGCACTTGAGGTAGAGGCTTGGACAGAAAGAGGAGAGATCGGCCCTGGATTTGGGGCCTGGGCTTCCGGAATGAGGAGGGGTGCAGGCAGAATGAGGAATGTTCAGGGCAGTTGAGTTGGCCACTACCAGCCACAACCCAAAAGGGCTTTTCTTGGAATGATCTTGCAAAATCATGATAGATTCTTGACTGTTGTGGCTTCCTGTGGAAAAGTAGGTGCCACTGGAAGGTCCCGGTAAGGGCCCTGGCTCGAGACTTACTCATTTCCAGTCTTCTCAATGTTTGCACCAGGCCCAGGCCCTGGGGTGGTGTGGGGGATGGGGAGCTGCTAGTAAACCCATCACAGATGTTTTGTGTGTTGTGGGAGCCGGAGCCAAGGTAGCGACACGACTGCTTGTTGGAATAACGATGCAATTTCCTCAGAAAAGCCTTGCCTTTCGGGCAGACAACCACCTGGCGTTAATAGCCTAGAGAGACCAGAAGAAGTTGCCGGCAATTGCGTATCATCCCCGCCTCCCCCCGCCCCCCCAGCCCTGCCCCGCCCTCCATGCTTTCCTCTGCCCAGCAGGGGCTGGAAGCCAGGAAACTAGAATCCCCACCAGGCAGTGAGAGGCACGTCCATGAGATCTGGCAGGTGGAAGAGACACATAAATCACGGCATTTTTCTTCTGGCAGCCGTGGGCAGGTGTGTGGGCTTCAGCAGATAGCTTTTGGAAAAACCTTCCGGCCTTATCTCCACTTTGGTGCTGGAAGTTCAGGGGTCCTGCGGTTTCAGCAACTTCCAGATGCCCGAAAAGCTAGCAATGAACTTGATAGCCAGCAGTTCCACAGCTTTGTGAACACCTAATTCTCTGTACCAAATCTCTTTCTGCTCGAAATACCTAGAGCGGTTTCCATGTTTCTAGCTAACTGATATAGCGATCTTGCTGGCCATAACAACCTGCTTATTTGCACCTAATAATAGACCACAAAAATAAATTGGTCTACAGGTCATTCCATATTTTTAAAATATTTTTTAAAATACGGGTTTCTATGGCTGCATGCCAGCTCATCATACAGATATGTCATAGTTTATTTAACCAGCTCTCTGTTATTCAACACTTGGTTTGTTTCCTGTTTCTTACTTTTAATTTTTTTAAGTTTTTAAAAAATGTTTATTTATTTTGAGAGAGAGAGAGAGAGAGAGTGTACGCATGTGAGCAAGCAGGGGAGGGGCAGAGAGACAGGGAGACAGAGAATCCCAAACAGGTTCTGAAGTGGTCAGCGCAGAATCTGATGTGGGGCTCAAACTCACAAACTGTGAGACTGTGACCTGAGCCTGAACCAAGAGTCGGACGCTTAACTGAGTGAGCCACCCAGGCACCCCTGTTTTTTAACTTGTATAAAGCCACACTGTCAAGTACAACCTTGGCTATGAATCTTTGTACACAGCCAAGAGTATTTACTTATATTGTTGAGGGGCACCTGGGTGGCTCAGTCTGTTAAGCGTTCGACTTTGGCTCAGGTCATGATCTTTCAGTTGGTGAGTTCGAGACCCACATTGGGTTCCGTGCTGACAGTGTGGAGTCTTGCTTGGGATTCTCTCTCCCTCCTTCTCCTGTCCCTCTTGCACTCTCCCTCTCTCTCAAAAATGAATGAATGAATGAATGAATAAATAAGAAGGTTAAAAAAAAAAGAATATACTGTTGAAATGCAATTTTTAGTTAAAGGGCATTAATTTTTGGAAACTTTTATGCATATTTCCAGATAATTCATTAGTGTTTTATTCCCATGGCCTTTAGCATACCTCACTCCCCTGGTTCTCTCCCCACCTCTCTAGCTGTGCCTTCTGTCTCCTTGGCTGGTTCTTTCTTACCTCTCTGACCTCTAACCAGTGGAGAGCCCCCCCCCCCCCTCCTGGCACATCTCTTTTTTATGTGTTTATTATCTTGACAAATTAATTCACTCTTGTTGCTTTAAGTAAGATTTGTATGCGGATGACTCCTTCATTTACACCTTAGGCCACATGCCTTCCCCTGCACTCTGGATTTGTAGCGTCAAATTGACTGCTTAACATCTCTGTTTGGATGTCCAATGGGAATAACAAAGTCAGTATGTCCAAAACTGGGCCCCTGATCTTGCCTCCCTCCCAGATCTGCTTTCCCCACCATCTGCCCCATCACGGTGATACTCCTTCCTCGAAGTTCTCCAGACCAAAGAAGCTGGTAGTCATCCCTGATGTCTTTCTTGAACCCTTTGTGTAGTCCTTGAGAAATCCTATGAGCTCTAACTTCAGAATACCTCCACAATCCCATCACTCCTCACCAGCTCCAACTTTACCACCCATTCCAAGCTGCCATCTTGTCTCAGCTGGGTCATTGCCTCCCAACCAGTCTCCCTGCCTCCCCCCAAGCTCAGTCCATTTTCAACAGCAGCCACAGCGATTGTGTTAAAACATAAACCAGACCACACCGCCCCTCTTCTCAGAACCCTCTGGTGGGTGGTCTCTCCCTCGGTAAAAGCCAACATCCTTATGGTAGCCCTCAAAACCTTAACTGACCCCCGCCATTGCCTCTCTGACCTTTTCTCCCCACTCTGCCTGCTCAATCTACTCTGACCACTCAAGCCTTCTGGCTGTTTCTCAAACATTTTAGGCAAGCGCCCATCTTGAGCCGTTGCTCCTGCTGTCCCTTGTGCCTGGAACACTTTCCCCAGGTGTCCACATGACGAGCTCCATTGCCTCCTCAGGCCTTAGGTCAAATCCTCAGTGGAACCTTCTCTGACCACCCCATCCCTCCCCCCGCCAACACACACACCATGTAAAATGACAACCCCTAGCCACCTTGACGCTGCCATGTCCACTTTACTTTTCTCCATAGCTCCCATCACCATCTCTCAAATATATAGAAATATAAGCCTCATTTATTTTATTATCTGCTCCCGTTAAAATAGGAACTCTTCGAGGGTGGGAAATTTTGTCTGCATGGTTCACCGATGTATCCCCTAAGGGAGCACTGGATAAATATTTGTTGGAAGACCCAGTGGATTCTGTATTTTTCTTTTACGCTACAGTCCGGAGCCAGCCCATAAGGCTCCAATGTGGACGTTTGTGAAGCACGTCGCAGTTTACAATGTGGATCTTACTTCATCCCAAAGACTGACGGGTAGGGACGGTACCGGGCCAAAGGGCGCCACCTCACCGTTAACCCTCTGTACTATAGTTTTCCCATCTGCAATAATAACCATCTCATGGGACTATTACCAAACTAAATATGATAATGCAGGAAAATAATTTGCATAGTGGCTGGCACCTGTTAACCACCAAATGATTCTAAGCTCGTTAATTCCCGCATGACAGTAGAGGAATCGAAGGCTCAGGGAATTTGGGAATTTGCTCAAGGTTACACGGTAAGGGGAAGAGTGAGGTTTGATTAAGACTTTTGATTCGTGGTACTTTTTGCCTTAAACCAAACTTATATAATAACCTAATTAAGGGCGTGGGACTCCCCCAAAGCCCTAAGGCTAGAGAGAGCTGAGGATCTCTTGATTTCTTTCCGGTATCTGAATTCCCTCCATGATGTTTTGGCCAAGTAATAATTTAACTTCTGCTTGACTATCTCTGGGCCTGGGGGCTCACTGTTCCCAGAGTGAGGTATTCAGGCACCCACTGCAGTTTTTCATGCTGATGGGCCAGGTGGCAGTGCCCACCAAACACCTAACTTCCCCGCCCTCCTAATACAATTCCAGCTCTCTTCAGGGCAGCAACGTGTCCGGCAGAAGCTAGACTCTCCAGGCCTCTTCACAACTAGTGTAGGCCTGGGACGTGGTTGTGGTCAACAAGATGTTAAATGGAGATTGGCTGGTTTTCCTGATTGAAAGAGAGGCAATTTTTAGCAGGCAGCATTTGCTACCCTTCCCTCTTTCCACTTTTCCTGCCTGGAATGTGGATGTGATGCCTGGAGGTCCAGCAGCCATCTTCTGAGCATGAGGGGAAAGCTCACTCAGACTGGAGGGAAGGGAGCCTGGGTTACGGAGGGCAGCATGGATGTATCACATCAGTCTTGGCTGTCACTACCACCGTGCTTCTCATTGTGTGAAGAAAACAGGCTCTGCTTGGTTAAACCTGTGAAGTCAGGTTTCTGATACTTGCAGCCTAATGCAATCCTAGCCAATACAATGACCTAAGCGTTCTGCAAACAGGCAGAGTTTGGGTGGCCGCTGAAGGCAGCCCCTGAGGAACAGCCGTCCCACTCTATGTGGCTTGGTACCCTTAAGAGTTAACCTGATGGCAGGAGTCCCATAGGTCAGGCCCTGCTCTGAGGCTTTACCTGGATCGATTCACTCAGTCCTCACTGTTGGCTGTGAGTCCCACCTGCATTTCACAGAGGGGCCGACTTCCACGGAGCTGCAGAGAGACTAAGTGGCCCCGCCCAGGTCCTGTACCTGGCCAGGGGCAGTGTGGAAACGCAATCCCCCGCAGCCTGGTGCCAGAATCGGGGGCTGAGGCCCTGTGCCCTGTAGTGTGGGAGTTACGTATCTAGGTACCTCCTTTGTGCAAAGCGGCCATTCCAGAAATTTGAAAGGAAGAAGACACGGGTCAAAATACAAAAGAAACAAACGTATTGAAGGCAGGAGGCTTCTTCTACACTGCCTTTCCCAGATCAATCTTGGGATGGGTGCTGTTCTCACACTTGTCCCCTTCGACTCTGGCCTTGTCCTCTCCTCCTCGTCCTTCTGAAAACCTTCTCCTTGTCCCCAAAGAACCTAAGCTCTCTTTAACGGAATTGTATTATGGCCCAGGACCCACTTGCCTGGGGCAGGCGTCTCGCAGGTGAGGCAGAGGCAATGGAGACAGATGGCAACCGGAGGAAGATTCGATTACCTGCTTCTTCCCAAAGTCGATCCGCCCTGTAACTGTGTTATGGCCCATTACTGATAGGCTTCCTCTTGGCTGCTGCTTGAAATTTGGTTTGTCTGTGACTTGTTGCATCCGCTGAAGTTTAGAGATGGATGAGTCAGGGCCCAGCCTGGAAGTCTAAGGAGGAGAGGGGAGGGAGGCAGCAGGAGATGAGTGCCGTGGGGACAGGCTGGGGAGCCGGAGGTCAGCCAGGGCCAAGGAAGCACAGGGCAAAGGGGAGAATATGGGTTTGGAAGATGGGGTGTAGGGGCCTCAAATGCCAGGCTGAGAGGGCTGGTTTATATGTGGTCAGTAATAGGGAGCTATGGCAGGCTCTTGAGCAAGGGAAGTGACAGGTGAATATGGTTTGGGAGAAAAGAAGCAAGAATCAGGTGGTACTGGGATGGTTGGGACCCTTGGTCTGTCCCTCTGAGGAAGGCAGGGGATGGAACCAGGGGTCTGGACTCACTGACTTCAGACAGAGGCAGAGGGGAAACAGGACAGACATGTCAGACACCGTGCTAGACCCACACCCGGGTTTAATCTCACTCAGTCCTTGAAGCAGGCCTCCAGGGCATCTTGTATATCAACGTGGAAGTGGCAGCCTTGTGAGGATGAGTCATTGCCGGCTCACACAGTGGAGCGGAGGCCCAATTTGGCCCATTTCACGCCAAAGCCACGCTCTCCCCACTGAACCACGGGGCCTTTCAGGGTCAAGAGTCAGGGGCAAGAAACACCCATTCTTCCCCACTCTTGCTGGCACTCAGAGCTCCTAACAGCCGTGGCAATAGATTAGCCACTGCTTACTGAACACCACATGTTACATACAGCTCTGTGATTGTGGTCAGGCTGGATGATCCTCATTTGACAAGTGAGGAAGCGGAGCTCGGAGAGGTCAGTGGCCTGCCCAGACCGCACAGTGTGTGCATGTAAGCAGCCGAACAGGAGTGTCAACGAAGCCTGCCTGCTTCCCTTCACCATACTGCGTCCCATTCCCAGACTCCAGCTTCTGTCTTCCCGAACTCTGTTCGCTCTAATCCTGGGATTAGTGAGGAGGGGGAGTTGGCAGGACAGCTCAGAACAAGCTATTCAGCATGGAAACTTTCTCTGAGCATCCCCAGGCCTGCCTCCTCTCCACCTGGTCTCCCTTTATGTCCCAGGCCACCATCTCTCCAGGCCTGAGGCCCAGGGGCCTGGGGAAGAGACACCGTGGGCAGGGCTGGGGAGGGTCTGGGGCCCATGGGCACAAGGTGCCAGGCTATGGGCCCGGGGCTCCCCATTCCTGGTTGTACCAAAGATGGGGTATGGTGAGTCCCATGGGGGAGGGGAGGGGACCCTGGTAAGTGGAGAGCATGTCCCTGCAGGAAGCCAAGAGTCTCGGAAGAGGACCAAGAATAACTGGGCATCAGCCCAGCCCTAATCCCTCTGCACACACTCCCTTCCCTAAGGATTTTCCCTCGGAAAAATCTATTTAATTTTCCCAGCTTGGAGACAATGAATAGAGGATTTGGGTTGGGGAAGGATGCGGGG
>NW_024412394.1:10355555-10358370 GCF_014898765.1 Herpailurus yagouaroundi | reverse complement strand
CCCCCCCCCCCCCCGGTGCATGGAGCTTGCCCTGTGAAAAGACGAACAAATGGAAAACCCGTTTTTGACATGTCCTCTCCCCTAGGAAGAAGCCCAAAACACAGGTTGTCTGATAATATGACCGGTATAACCCCTGACCGGCCATATGATCAAAAGGCTTAGGCTGGCTATCTTTGCTGGTGTATTTTGTTGTTTGCACGTTCTCAGAATAGGAGACCCTGAAGACAGAAACTGCATGTGTCCAGCACAGGAAATCTCGTACTGGTGAGCATAATTATTGTGGTGGGGCGGACAGTGACGGTGGCGGTCGTGGTGGTGGAGGCCGTGGTGGGCGTGATGACGGTGGCAGTGTGGTGATGACGGGGGTGGTTAATGTCATGGACACCCTGAAATCACGATGTGGTGGGGAGAGGCGGGCTGAGGGGTGGGCTTAGTAACCTGGCACACCGGGCCCATCCTGGGCCCATCTCTCTCTAGCAGTCCCATGGGCAAGCCAGCTTCTCTGAGTCTCACTTTCCTCATCTGGAAAATGGGAGTAGTGAGACCGATGGGTGGAGGTCCAGGCTCGCGGGGGCAGGGTGAGGACTCCCCCAGTTCTGCTCCAAGTCTGGGGACTCTTTGGTCCCTCCATCTGCCCTGCTCCTTCCCTTCTGCCCACAGACTTCCTATAGTAGTTCCCACCGGCCCTTCCCTTAATCACCAGCACGGTTCCTTCCTTCAGAGCCCCACACATTCTAAAACAGAAGTTTACACACACTGCCTCTGCTTCCTGGCCTCCCACTCGCTCCCTAACCCCTTCCCAGTAGCCTCTGGGTTCCTGACATTCTACAGAAACTGCTCTCAAAGTCAGCAGAAGCCTCCCCCCACATCTCAGCCTCAACCTTTCTGGGAAAATTAGGCCGACAGCCCCCAAAGCGTTGAGAGAACCTCTTCCCCGGGCCTTCAGGACCCACAGGGTTTACCTCCCCACTCCCTGGAATTCATTCTGCCTCCCTCTGCCCCCAAAGGTCAGTGCCGTGGTGGCATCTGCCTCTCTCTGTACACTCTCAGGCTCATTTAGCTTCCTGTTTCCCAGTCCAGTCTGTGTATCGGATCTCCCAAGTCCATTTCTCTGCTCTATCAGATCACCCAGCTAGAACCCGTCTGCTGGCCACCGACTGGCCTTTTCCACTGGGCTCTCTTTGGCACGTTAAAGGAAGGCCCTTCACTGCTGAACTCATAATGCTTTTCCCAGAGCTACCTGCTCTCTCCCCAGTCTGTTACCCCAGTTGAAGCTTTTGACTTTTCATCCCTTCGTGTGAATGTCCACCCATCCGCGAGTGCTGCGCCTTCCCGGCGGCTCTTTAAAAATGAACACAGGATCAAATTTTATTGCCAAAAGATGAAGCCATCTCATCATTTAACTTTCTTTGCTCTTGATTAAACCTCTTTGGTATCAAAGCCAATAAATTATATAAATCTTGGGTCTTTTTTTTTTTTTTAACTGGGAAAAATAAACTCTGTTATGACAATCCATAACATGCTGATCTGTTCGTATAAACTGTTGGCTTAAAAAGAAAAAACCACACCTTTTTTAACACTGTTGCAAATGTCTTAGAAACTTCCCACACACTTGCTTTCAGAAATAGCAGACTAGGTCATATGGATTAACCTTTCTGCTGATGGCAACTAGAAAAGCTGTGTATTGGAGACCCTGGGCAGCTCAGCCGGTTAAGCATCTGACTCTTGAGTTCAGCTCTGGTCGTGATCTCAAGATTTCGTGAGTTTGAGCCCCACATTGGGCTCTGTGCTGATAGTGCAGAGCCTGCTTGGGATTCTCTTTCTCTCTCCCACTCTCTCTGGCCCTCCTCTGCTTGTATTCTCTCTCTCAAAATAAATAAATAAACTAAAAAAAAATAATAATAATAAGGAAAGAAAAGCTATGTATTAAAAAAACAAAAACAAAAAACCAAAAATGAAAACCAAACAACAGGGGCGCCTGGGTGGCTCGGTCGGTTAAGCATCTGACTTCAGCTCGGGTCATGATCTCGTGGTCCGTGAGTTCAAGCCCCGTGTCGAGCTCTGTGCTGACAGCTCAGAGCCTGGAGCCTGCTTCGGATTCTGTGTCTCCCTCTCTTTCTGCCCCTCCCCCGCTCATGTTCTGTCTCTCTCAAAAATAAATAAATATTTTAAAAAATAATAAAAAAAAAGAAAAGAAAACCAAACAACAAACTGAGGCATCTGAGCACTGATAATATAAATAAGGTAGTGGGGAATTGTCAGGCTAGGATGTGGAGGGGACTGAGGCTAGGGAGGTGAGCCTGGCTTCCGAAGTGCTTTTCCTTTGGCAATGGGGGAAGCAACTGAGAGGCAGAAAGAATGATCAGGACTTTTGAGGGTCTCCTGGGGATAAGAGATAAGGCCTACCAAGAGGAGTGTTTGCTGAACCCTCTTGCTTTGGGTTAGGACCCCAGAGGGCTGCACCTGAAGAGTCTGGATGAACCAGAAGTAGACAGGTTCTCACAGGGGCTACAGATCTGCTTTGACTCATCGCAGTTCCTGAAATTGGATTAAAGTGATCCAGTGTTGCCAGTGCCCTCAGGCTACTGTAAATCCTCTCCGGAAGAAGATAGCATCCTGGTGTTGTCAGATCATTTCTACAAATGATTTTGCAACTACTGTGTCCAGGGCATACCCATAAAAATAGCAAAACCCCACAAAAAACAAACATTAAAAATAGAATTGAGACCCCCAAATCAGACACATGATGAAAATATGCTAAACATGAAAAACACGAGAAAATATATTAAAAAAGATACACGCACACACACACACA
>NW_024412394.1:10242657-10355455 GCF_014898765.1 Herpailurus yagouaroundi | reverse complement strand
ATATATATATATAAAAGATACACGCACACACACACATATATATACACACACACACACACACACATATATATACACATGTGTATATATATGTGTGTGTGTGTGTGTGTGTATATATATGTGTGTGTGTGCGTGTATCTTTTATATATATATATGTGTGTGTGTGTGTGTGTGTATATATATGTGTGTGTGTGTGTGTGTGTATTTCTCAAACATTCTATCTAGATGTTGAAGTTATGCATACAGATTCAAATTTATTTTTGGAAATACAACACTTAGCCTGACCAAGGAGATAAAAGACTTGATTAAGAATTTGGGCAGGGAATTGAAACTGGCTTTTTTCTAAATGGAAATTCTAGAATTGAAAATTAAAATACCTGGCACTGAGAATTCAAAGGATAGGTTCAGCAGCACATTAGACAAAATTGAACAAAGATTTAGTAGTTAGCTCTAAAAAAAAAAAAAAAAAAAAAAGAATTCGTTAATTAAAAGCTAGATGAGAAAAAAAAAATCCAGAATGAAGCATGGAAAGGTAATAGGATGGAAAATACAGAAGACAGCCTAAGAGACCCCAGGAAATGGTGAGAAAGTCGAAAAGAATGGCACAGAAGCAACATATGACAGGATGATGCTGAGATCTTTCAAAAACGGATGAAAGATATCAATCCATATGTTCAATAAGCCCTAGGAATCTAAATCAGAGTAGGTCAAAAGGAATCTACATCTGATAGAGTAAGACTAAAAAGTACCTCTTTTCCAATAGAGTAGAACTAAACACTGAAAATCAAAGATAATGAGAAGATTTTAAAAACAGACAAAAACACAGATTATCTTCCAAGGGGCAACAATTAGATAAATAGCTGATTTCTCAATGAGAACAATGGAAGCCAGAAGTCAATAGAATTCTTCAGAGGGCTGAAAGAAAACAGCAGTCATCTTATTATTCAATGCCCCTCTGGATTATTCAAGAGCAAAGATGAAATATATACATTTTCAGACTAACAGAAACCAGGAGAATGAATCACCAGCAGACCCACACTTACAGGACATTTTTCAGAAAGAAGGAAATAATCCCAAGGGGAAGGTCAGAGATGCAGAAAGGAATGAACACTATTGGAAGTGGTAAACATATGGATACATATAAAATGATATTGGCTATATTATATTATTATAGAAAAATAGTAACAGCGTGCCCGAGTGGCTCAGTTGGTTAAGTGTCAGACTTCAGCTAAGGTCACGATCTCATGGTTTGTGAGTTCGAGACCCACACTGGGCTCACTGCTGTCAGCACAGAGCCCGCTTCAGATCCTCTGTCTCCCTCTCTCTCTGCCCCTCCCCATCTTGTTCTCTCTCTTTCTCTCTCAATAGATAAATAAACTAAAAAAAAAAAAAAAGAAAAGGAAAAGAATAATATAACCGTGTTTGGGGAGTTAAGGTCCTAAGGTCCTTCCCTATATTTTGGGGGAAGAGAGTAAAAAAAATCATTTAATATTAGGATTTGTTGGGGCGCCTGGGTGGCTCAGTCAGTTGAGCGTCCAACTTCGGCTCAGGTCACGATCTCGCGGTCCATGGGTTCGAGCCCCGCGTCGGGCTCTGGGCTGATGGCTCAGAGCCTGGAGCCTGTTTCCGATTCTGTATCTCCCTCTCTCTCTGCCCCTCCCCCGTTCATGCTCTGTCTCTCTCTCTGTCCCAAAAATAAATTAAAAAAAATAATAATAAATAAATAAAAACGTTAAAAAAATTTTTTTAAATAAAAAAATTAAAAAAATCATTTAATATTAGAATTTGTTAAGAATGCATGCTGTAATCTCTGTGTAGTTTCTAAAAAAACTGTAAAAGGGTGGGCACTTTTACACCCTGGGTGTGGCTCAGTCAGTTGAGTGCTGACTCTTGGTTTGGGGCCAGGTCATGATCCCAGGGTTGTGGGGTTGACCTCCATGTTGGGCTCCACACTAAGTGTGGAGCTGGCTTGGGATTCTCTCTCTCTCTCTCTCTCTCCCTCTGCCCTTCTTCCCAGCTCACACACTCTCTCCCTCTAAAATTAAAAAAAAAACAAAAACAAAAAACCACAACTGTAAAAGGGTGAATAACTTCTAAATTAATAGAGGAGGGTAGCTGAGTAAAATAATTTTAGCAGGAGGCAAAGAAAGGAGAGAAAAAGGAACAGATCAGGTAGGAGATATACAAAAGCACTTAACCAAATATAAAAATAATCTTGTATGTAAAATGACTAAATGTTCCCATTAAAAGGCATAAATTTTTCAGATTTTCAGACTTGTCTTGGATAAGACATAAAATTCAACTCTACACTATTTATATGGAGATACTTAAAATATAGGGAGAAAGAATGATAAAGGATGAGAAAAGATATAACTTATGACAGTAACAAAAGCAAAAAACGAATAAAGCTATACTAAAAGAAGACTAGGTTTTAAAGCATTACTAGATATAGAGATTACTTCACAATGATACAAAATTTAATTCACCAGGAAGCTAGTAATTTTACATTTGTATGCACCTTATAACTTGGCATCGAAACATATAAGGCAAAAATTGACAGAATCATATGATTGCATTTCAGATTCCTTCTCTGCCTTCCTGGGGCCACAGAAGCTGGGCGTTTCAGCTGTCAGGGCCCTCCCTCAGAAATATCCTATCTGGTTCACTTATGGAGTCATTTTTGGACATGGAGCCATCTTGGCTACTCACTTGTCTTGTATGTAAAGAATGTGTGTTGCAGATACTATCAGTGCCTTGCCTCATCTTACAGGTACTCATCGTTTTCCTACACAGCTACCTGGTAGCTTCCAGTTGCAAGCACCTGAAACTCTTATACCTGAGGGCTTTTTTCTGGCTGCAGAGCCTGCTCCTGCATGTGGGGCATTCCAAAAGTATCAGAGTAAATGCTCCCAGGAGCAACCCTCAAAGAATGACTCGTGTGAGTCAGTGGATAAATACCCCCTACTCCTTTGCCCTTCAAAAATTAACTCAGAAATGTGTGTTTTCCACTGTCTTCCCAGAGACCTCCAGCAAGATTGACCTTCAGTTGCCCACAGGGATAACCGGCTTGATATAATTTCCTTTTTTGGGCTCTCTTCCCTTTCCTGCCTGATTTCCCCACATGCTTCCTGTAATTCCCTAAGATCATCTTCCAAATAAACTATCTTCAAAAATTTTCTTAAGGTCTAGTTCTAGAGAAACTCAAACCAAGATAATGTCCCTTGTTTTAAGGATAAGAACATTATCAATCCCTGTGATGTTGCCTGGCTCTAAGGTGGTCTCCATTCCCTCATCCCACCGTCTCAACTCATCCTCATCCATGACATCATGTGTATCTTTCACGCAGACTATTCTGACAGTGGTTTTCTTCCCCCATAATTTCCCTCCCATTGTTTCTCCACAAGCAGCCTCAGTAACCTTCCTATTAAGCACAGAGGTCATCATTGCATACCTTCTACTCCAATATTTTCAGTGGCTTTCCATTGCCCACAGTGTAAAAATCCCGGTACTCAGCTTGGCATGCAAAGTCCACTGTGATCTAGCTTCAATTCACCTTTCAATCGCTCGCCATTCTCCACCGCTTTCTTCCCAAAGCCTGTGCTCATTTCTCAGCCTCTTTCACTTGTGGACAATAGCCCACACGTTCCACCATTGCCTGCTATGCTCTCCCCCATTCCGGAATCACAAGTCCGTGAGCCATCCTTCAAGGCTCAGATCAAATGACACCTCTGTGAAGCCTTCCTGATGTCCCACGTTAGTCTTTGACTTTCCCATATTACCTCGAACTTGGTTACTGCTGGTGGATTTTCAGAAGAGATGACATGAAATCCTCAAGGATGAAAACTCCTGGGTCCCCCTCATTGGATTATCTATAAGATAAATTTGCTGTGTAATTTCGGGCCAAACCCTTACCCTTCTTGGCTCTTAGTTACTACAACTGCACAGTAAGTACTTTCAACTAGAATCAGTGTTTCTCCAAGGAAGGAAGGGATGCAGTTATTTTATTTTAATTCTAGTATAATTAACATGCACTGTTATATTAGTTTCAGGTATATAATACGGTGATTCAACAATTCCATACATGACCCAGTGCTCATCATGACAAGTTCACTCCTTAATCCCCATCATGTATTTCACCCATCCCCCTGCCCACCTCCCCTCTGGTAACTATCAGTTTGCTCTCTCTAGTTAACAGTCTGTCTCTTGACTTCTTTCTCTCTCTCTCTCTTTTTTTTCTTTGCTCATTTGTTTTGTTTTTTAAATTCCACATGAGTGAAATCATATGGTATTTGTCTTTTTCTGACTTATTTTACTTAGCATTACATTCTCTAGCTCCATTCCTGTTGTTGTAAATGGCAAGATTCCATTCTTTTTCATGGGTAAATAATATTCCATTATATCTATATCTATATCATCTATATCTATCATCTATTCTTTATTCATTCATCTATTGATGGACACAGGGGTGTAAATCTTCATTGTGCAAACTGCCTTGTGCATTGTGGGACATTCAGCATCTCTGGCCCCGAGAACCCAATGCCAGATCACCTCTCATTGTTGCTACAATGAAAGAAAGACTCTAACACATTTTTGAACGCTCTAGGAGCATCTCCATTGGACTGAGTGATTCCTCAGGATCTTCCAGCTTGGATATTCTTAGAATCCTCTGGTTGGTGTGTCGGGACCACTCGTGGCCCAGAACCACGCAGAGGCCTGGATGGTGGGTCAATGATGCAGAAAAAGCCGGAACCAAACTGGAGACAACGCCCATGCCATGACCTGACACCTGAGGACAGAACTAGTGTCCAGCGTCCCAGTCTTCCAAGGGGACACAAACTCCCAGCTGGCCCTGGCTGGCTTCAAACCTGAGGGGTTTTGGTCCGCCCTGATGGACAGGAGTCCTGGTGAGGAAAGGGCCGTCCATAGCAGGACTCTATGGGTAGGGCTTAGCTGGGGCTGTCAGGGCAAAGGCTGGGGCTTGGCCAGCATCATGAACTATCAGAGGAGCTCGAATAGCAAGTGAAAAAAAATCAGTGTTCTTGTGCAGGCCACCCTACGAGGTTGGTGGGGTGATTAGGGGACAGCTGCGACTTGGGGAGCAGGAGAGGGCTCGAGACTGACCACGAGGCATGTGGGAGGTGGAAATGGGCAGCAGGATGGCGGTGAGAGTGCTGTTGCCAGAGGAGGCTGCAAACACACCTCCTAGGTGAGCGGGGCAGAGAGAAAGGTTGCTGTGTTCATGAGAGATGAATGGCGGCCAGGGGTAAGGCCACTGTGGAGCAGCCCCTCCTCAGAGGCAGTTTGTGGCTGGGGCTCTGGGGAAACCAGAGTGTTGCCCAATGTTGAGAGCTCAGGGTGAGTTTTTAGGAAGTTCTGGGAATTTCTCCAGTCACTGATTCACCGAGCCATCCATTCCACAGGCATCTCTGGGGCTGGAATGAGACCACCCCGATCTTGTACATGTCCTGGGACCATAGTTCATCTGGTATGAAGTGTCAGAGCTTTGGTGACTGATAAAGGAGGAACTTGGAAGGAGAAGAATTCGTCAATATTTATCCAACAGGGTCCAGGAGAGGCGGCTCTGAATCGAGACAACTGGTCAAGCAGGTAGGGGGCAGGGGGGTGGACGGCTGGAAAGGACTGTGCCGGGCACAGTGTCACCCGAGCTCATGCACACAGCTGCGCTGTGAGTTAGAGGCCCCGACTTCCCCTGTTCTGCAGATGAACAGAGGCTCATTCTTGTGTTCAGAAGGGCATTTCTCAAGGCTCTTCCAGCTTGAGCAGCCCCGAGAATCTCTAACTGCCCTTGCTGTGACGGCTGCAGTCTTTGGATCTCAAGCGGTGGCTGGCAGAGCGGGAGGCTGCCTCTGTGCCCACCCTGGTCCTTCTGATGGCAACATCTGTCCCCAGCGGTAACACCAGACATTGGTTTGCCATAAGCCTGGTTACACGGCTGGCCTCCTGGAGTCTGCTTGCCTTTGGGCGAACTGATAAAACCAAAGTTTTGAGCTTTCCACACCAGGGACCAAGGTTTGGTAACTGCACCACGCACCTAAGAGTGTTAGCTAACGTGTTCTAACATGAGCACGTGTTACGTGCCTGGCACTGCTCTCGGCAAGTCAGGTACATTAACCCACCGACTCCTCACGCGAACCTGGGAGGTGGCTACTATTGTTAGTCCCATTTTACTGATGAGGAAAGAGGTATGGAGAGGTTGAGTAACTTGCCTATAAGTCTCACAGCTGATAACAGGCAAATCAAGATTCAAATCCGGGCGTGCTGGCTCCAGAGGCTCCAGAAGTATGATCAGGGGCTGGCCGAAGCACGCTGCCCCCGGAGTTAAGGACACCTGGATTTGGGTCCCCAAAAGCCTGCCGTGAATTTCTGGCCACACCACCAATTAGCTGTGTGACCTGAGACACATCACTCACTCTCCTGAATATCCGTTTCCCCCCCTGGTTGAATGGAGGGATTGAACTGCATGATCCCACGTTTGGTTCCAGCTCTGACATTTCAAGAGGCTTCATCAGGCTAAAATAAGCAGCAAGAGGCGTGTTGCGGTTGCAAAAGGGCAGCCTGGGACATGCGTGCGTGAAAGCCGGGAGGCTCTCCCTGGTGAGGAAGCACAGAGGGCTAATTGCGAGTGTATGAGCTCAGCTGGGGGCCACTTTCTCCCCTCTGTGTCCACAGCTGGCTGTGAGTCAGTGACGGGTCACTGGCCACAGCGGGGCTGCTGGAGACAGGGCAGGCCCAGAGCACGGACAGGAGACAAGTCCAACCTGGTCCCAGCCTTAGGGGCCCCAGGGTGCTGTGTGTTCTTCCCAGTCCCCATCTAGATGTTACTCCACTGTGGCTAGAAAGTACTCCATTCTGTCTCCCTGAGCAGAACATCCCTTTCTCTCTCAGCTCTGCCAGCCCTGGCCCCTGCTCTGCTCCCCTCACAGCCAGAGGCTCCCTCCTCTGAGCCAGGGGTGGGATAGAGGCAGGTAAGACAACAATGCCTGCTCTCAGGAAGCTCATAGAATGGTGGCGGGGTTGGGGGACAGGAGGGCTCTTGGGCATGAGCTGGGCCTATGTCTCAGGCTTCTGAACATGCCGGGGGGAGCTCACAGCCAGGGCGCCTGCCTTGCCCACGCTAGCCTCTGTGGACCAGGTCATTGCCAGGTAAGATCACGGGCCAAGTTCCTCCTTCCCAATACCATCCTCAGCCCTCAGGAGGAAGCTGCCACAGGAGCACTGGCCTCAGGACAGACTTGTGACAAGGGGTCAGCCCCTGGGAAAGTGGCCCAAAGGGGGTGACCTCCTTGGGAAATGTGCCCTCCTTGGGAAAGCTGTGAGCTGTGAGAGGGCAATCAGGACTGAGCTGCTCCCAAGATACCGTCGTCCTTGCCCTGCTACAAACGTCATCCGGCGCGACATGTCTGGTGTCGCGGGATGGATTACAAGTGTACTTTCCTGGAAGCTCATGTGGCACGTGCATCACCGGGCCCGTGGCTCCCTGTCCGCCTGGGGTCTGGCGTAGCCGGACTCAGACTCAACTCTGAGACAGCGGTCAGATGTCGCCAGCCTTCTGCTCAGTGCGTGAATACCCTGTAGTGGTTGTCATTCATTCATTCATTCATTCGGTCATTCCTTCGTTCATTCTACACTGGTTCCTTCCTGCATTCGAGTAACCGCACCTCTGCCAAGTGCTCCTCTTGGTTCTGCTTAAACTCATCCTGAGAAACTCACAGGCTTCTGGGACAGCCCAACCCACACTGTGGCCATCTGACTTCTAAAACCTTCCTATGGATGATTTGAAATCTGACTTCCTCGGCTGGCCTCCTGTTGGTGTTCCTGCTCCTTCCACCCCTGGAGAGCCCATTTCGTCCTATATATGACAGGTCTCAGGTGGTTCAAGGCACCTCACTTCCCCCTCCCTCCCTCCCACCTTCTCTCTCTTTCTTCCCTTCCTCTGTAGACATTCATTGAGCGTCTCGTATGTGCCAGGCACCAGGAAAACAATAGCAAGAAACAGCACACACAGCCCTGGACCTCACAGTGCTTACAGTCTGTTAGGGAGGCACCATGAACAGAACAATCTCACAGGTAAACCTGTCTCTGGTAAGTGCTACCCCAACACCAGGCCTAGGTGGGAGGCAGAGCATATAAACGTGGGACATAATCCACAGAGAGGTCAGAAAGGGCTTCCTCGAAGAAGTGGAGCTTTAGCTGGTATGAAGAAGGAGCAGGGGAGTCACCAGTGGGGGGTAGGACACATGCGAAGGCCGTGGCTGGAGTGGGGGACGCCCAGATGCCAGGACCTTTCATTCCTGGGGCTAAACATCCTTGTGGTAGTTCCTCACAGGATGAGGTTTCTAGACCCCTCCCCACCTTGTCACTCTGTCATTGTTCCCTTAAGGGGGAGATCCCCAGGTCTGGACCCACGGCTTCTGGAGGGCCTGGCCAGCTCAGAGCCTGGGGGCTGCCCCTCTCTCTTCTAGCTGGCTGCTGTCTTCCCATTAGCACAGCCCAAATCTGTACACTCCTCAGGGAACAAGTCCTCTTCCAGGAATGCTCACCCAAACTGATCTTACATGTGGCCTCTCGCAGCAGCCTGTGCCTGGGCTGTTCGGTGTCTGACCTTGCATTTGAGTCCCTGTGTGGGTCCATGAATGCTCATCTCTCTGATGTGGCCTGTTTGTTTCAGTCTGGCAGGGTCCGTTCTGAGTCTGGGTTCTGTTCTGGCTGTGATGCGCAGGGCCGCATTCCCTGTGAATGTGCCGGCAAAGAGTTCGCACGTCCCGTCTGCATATCCTGGACCAGGTACTGGCAGGTGAGGCCTCGGAGAATATGGGAGGGGGCGGTGACAGGGAAGACAAGGGGCCTGAGAGCCTGGGAGGGGGATTTTGGAGGGACATCTGCCCTGGGGCTCCAGAAAGAGGTGCCTAGGGCCTGAGGCCTAAGCTACGCTGGAGCCACACTGTTCTGTGATTTCCGACCCCTGCCCTGTGTCTTTCTCCAGCCCTTATTAATGATACAGAGGAAGGAGTGAGGCCAGCTGCGCGTCTGTGTGCACGTTTGGTATGCACACGTCTGTGTCTGTGCGCGTGGAGTGTGTGAACCTGTGTGAGTTGTCCAACTAGGCCTCGCTGTTGGCTGGAACCCACCATTTGCCATTACTCATCCTGTGACTTGAGGGTGGCCAGGTCACCGAGCCTTGGAAGAGGTTCCACCAGACAAGGTTCCACCTTGCCTAACAGTCATACCAGGTGGCCCCATGTGCCCTCCTGCCCCCCGTCCGCCTGCAGGGTCCTCACACACCAACGAGGCCTGACCAGGCGAGCCGGCTAGGACCTCCCACCCCCGTCCTTTACTTCTGTCCACAGGTCACCCTGCTGCTGGTGCCATTCCTTCTGCCCCCCGAATCCCCCACTCCTTACCTTATCACTTCCTTTGTCACCTCCCCCCCTCCCCTTTTCAGACTCAGCTTAGGCAGGGACTCCTCCAGGAAGCCCTCCCAGATCCACCTCTGTGTTCTCCCAGACTGTAGGCCCTAAGAGGGCAGGGCCCATGTGGGATTTATTATAGTGTTTTCAGAGGCTAAAACCTAACACATCTTATTAGATGAGTGAAACAGTGGGCTTCATATTTCTTATCTGTAAAATGGAAATTCTACTATTTGACACACAGGGTTTGGAAGAGGGCTGTGGAAGATGGTGCACGTGAACTTCCTATCCTTGTGCTGGACATACAGCAGATGTCCCAAAACACTTCTAACTTCCCTGCTCTTTAATGTTTATGGACGCATGTTCTTTTCTGTTCAAAAAAAATGTTGTACATTTTCGGACTCCTTTTGGTTCCAAAGCATGACCGGCTTCTTGGAGCTCAGGCCCCCTCCTCGCAAAGATGGTCTTTGATGACCCCATCTGAAACAGCCCCACCCACCCCAACACTCTCCACACCAATAGTCTTATCACGACCTGATCTTGTGCCTTTCCTGACTTGCTGATCATCTGTCATCCCTCCTAGAACGTGAGTACCACGAGGACAGAGACTTTGGCTGATGTTTCCACTCCTGTGGCCCCAGTGCCCAGAGCCGTGCGTGGCACAGAACAGAGATCCAGAAGTTTCCAAGGCCAAGGCAGTGGAGTCTCTAGGGGACAAATGCCAGCATGGTGAGTGTGTGTGTGTGTGTGTGTGTGTGTGTGTGTGTGAGCGTGCATGTGCATTTGGGACAGAGGACGGTGAGGTTCCCTGAGGGAAATCGAGAACAATCGTCTCCCCTGGGGCTGTGGCTCCCCAGGCTGCCTGGATGTGTAAGTGAGGAGGCAGCGCCTCCTTTGCCTGGTGACCCTGGGTGGCTGGGCTGAACACGGGTCTTTCTCAGCACGCTTGAGCACAGTCCATCTGTCCCCAAGGAGGGACTGGGGTGCTCCGGCTGTTATCCCACTTTGGAGGGACCCCGGGCCCAGGCCTACCTCATATTGGTGCCATTTTTTCTTCCCTCTGTGGCACCGGCTCCCCTACTCACTCTTGCCTTCCTGTCACCAGTGCCTGATGGGCCCCCTCCCACCTGCATTCCCTGTTGGCACCAAATTTTCACACTTGCGGCTTTAGTGGTGCTGTAGGGTTCCCCCTGTCTCCTTAAGTGGGGTAGCATAGCCTACTCGGGCTTTTGGTGCTCAGCCCCCCACCGCTGCCATTCTGGTCTTTGTCCTAGGCCCAGTGAAAGGGATTCCAGAAAAAAGTTGCAGAGGCTCCCGCTCCTCCAACTGGGGAAGGGCCCTCTCATTTTCCCCTCATCCAACTCTCCCCCCAGCTGAGGGGCCCAGTGCCAGAGAAGCCTACTTGACTTCTGGCTGGGATACCGCGGCTGGTAGGGAGGTTTGCATAGACTCAGCTTTGGATCCAGGCCCCCACCCAGACTCAGTGGGGTTACCTAGTGTTGGAAGGATGCTCCCTATCGGTTCAAGCCCCCCACCCTGTTTCCCCTGGGCCCTGCTCCCTATACCTGGAAGGCCCACAACCACTGCCCCGTCCTCAGAGCTGTCAGAACCCCCAGTTCTAAAGCTCCCAACCCTGGCAGGACCCCAGAATATTTGCAAGTGAAGGATTTCAGGGTTCAGAGGTTTATGAAGTGCGTTGTTCGAAGTGCCCTGGGCTGATCGGTGTGTGTGTGTGTGTGTGTGTGTGTGTGTGTCCGTGTGCATGAGATGGACTGGGCCCCCACTCCTATTTTGACCACAGAACCCCAAACCTTTTTTGTGTTACCAGTGGAGAGGCTACATAAATTACTATTTAAACAAGAGAACCCATTATTTAAAAAAAGAAATGTTTTAAAACCATGAAAACTGGACAAAACTCATCTTACATCCTGGGAAACTGAGGCCCAGAGGAGCAAATGGCTTCTCAAGGTCACAGTGGGATCAGGGGCAGAGCTGGTACCATACCAGGCCACCTGGCTCATAGGCTGATGTTTTTGCCAAGACCAGGCCGACACGTCCCTCTCATGAGGTGGCAACTGGGGGTGGCGTGCCAGGAAGGCCCCATCCAGAGAAGCAGGTTAAGGTCACAGCCTCCCCACCCCACAGGCCCCCTGGGAAGTGCCTGGGAGAATAGTTGCATGGGAAAGGTGGCTCATTTCTTAACTGGAGGCTTGAGATTTTGAAGTGGGAAGGGGCAGGAAGAGGGAGGAAGAGCAGAGAGGGGAGCAGGGGACAGGGGTTCGTCCTCTGGGTCCCTTACACCCCTCCCCCAATCAGAGCACCAAATGCCCTCCCGCCAGTTTGAGGCTGCTTCTACATTCCCCCACGGTCACTCTGTCAGGTCCCCATAGGAGGAGGAGGAAGGTTGCTTCACAGCCCTCCCCCCTGCCCCTTAGCCTGTGACCCACTGGAAACAGCCCCTGACCCCAAGCACCTGATTTCCAAGCAGAGGGAACTTGTGCCAGGCATAGAGGGGGCTGGGTGGCCTTGGGGTGATGGCATCTGAGGTGGGAAAGCTGTGAAGCTGGGTGGGGACTTCTGTCTCAGGGGTCCTGTGGAATCCCCCCCCCCCACCACCAGCGACAACACAGAAATGGCACGGTAGGGGGCTCTGTGGCACTCACTGTGTCTCCCTCCCCTCAGTGTCCAGATGGGCCCGGGGGGGGGGGGGGGAATGCTATTGAATGAATGTGTCCATCTCCCCCCCAGCCCCTCCACAGTCACCGGCCTCTCCTCTCCCCACATCCCTGTCCTTTAGTGACTACAAGGACTGGGTTATTCTTAGTAGGTTTCATTCATCAAAGCGTGACAAACAGTGTCCTGGGAGGAATGCCTGTGTGCTGCCAGAGCCAGAGGGCTGGGGTGGGGTGCAAAGGCCCCATCTGAGAGGGGAATTAAATGCCTTGAAGGAGGGGCGCCTGGGTGGCTCAGTCGGTTAAGCGTCCAACTTCAGCTCAGGTCACGATCTCGCGGGCCGTGAGTTCGAGCCCCGCGTCGGGCTCTGGGCTGACCGCTCAGAGCCTGGAGCCTGTTTCAGATTCTGTGTCTCCCTCTCTCTCTGCCCTGCCCCCGTTCATGCTCTGTCTCTCTCTGTCTCAAAAATAAATAAACGTTAAAAATTAAAAATAAATAAATAAATAAATGCCTTGAAGGGGCTCCAGACTGAAGGGGAGACATAGTCTTGCCCTCAGGGAGCCCCAGTCTGAGGGGGGAGACATAGCCCTGCCCCCAGGGACTCCAGTCTGAGGGGGGAGACCAGCCCTGTCCTCAGGGAGCCCCAGTCTGAGAAGGAAGACACAGTCCTGCCCTCGGGGAGCCCCAGTGTGAGGAGGAGACACAACCTTGCCCTCTGGGAGCTTCCTGCGATGGAGGATACTACCCTCACACCCCACTCCCCAAACCCTCAGTGAGATCCTAGACTGAAAGGAAGCGATCCAATATTCTGCCCTCAAGGAACCTCTAGTTGCATGGCAGAAAAACATCTGTCATCCCTGTTGGAGAAGGCATACCCAAGGCACAGATTGAAACTCAAGATGAAAAAAGGTGGTATGAGAGGGGTTTCCAGAAGCACGTGCAGCCCCCACTGCCACCACATGTGGGAAGCCTAAAGAGGGGCTCTCAGGGACATTCACCTGGGCGTGCTTACCAAGAAACATGCACAGACTACCAGGGGGTGCACTACGGTGCAGACTGAGATCCTGGCACCCGTGGAAAGGTTAAAGCCTAGGCCAAGCGGGCTGGTCTAAATCAGGGGTCTCAAACCCAAATGCCTTTGGGGACTAGTCTGACACTGGCCTTTGCCAATGGGGAGGGCGATCAGATGGCCCACACTGTCTGTAAGCTCTCATACTCAGTACAAAAACCACCTACTCCTTGCAGGCCAGACAAAACCTCACTAAAGATTAAACTTGGCCCAAGGCCATGAGTCTGCAACCCCCTGGGCATCAGGAAAGAATTCCTGATAGAGGAAAGGTTTGAACCTGGTTTGGATAAAGAAGTTGACAGTCAACTCCTTAGTCCTGGCCACCAGGCCTGGCTTCTGCGTCTTCAGGGCCTTTTCCCACCCTTCCTGGGATGCCAGACTTTAGCCACTCCTCACTGGCTCCCTTGTGACCAACAGGCCACAGCTGGTCAGCCTTCTAGCGCTCCAGGTCTGTGATGGGGGTATCACCTTTCTTTTCAGGAAGGTAATATCCCTGTCAGGGGAAGGAGCCTGCGGGGGCGGTCATAAGTCACCCCGAAATGAGCTCATCTGGAGGTTCTGTCTGGGGAGCCTTGCTCGAGAGCCTTTACTTTCCTGTGCCTCATGTGCAAAACGGGGATACTGTTGCCCTGGTGCTCTACCCGCTCCTCCCCTTTCCAACAGGCCTCAGTGTCCCTGTCAAGGAAATGGGTCCTGCCTCCTCCCCGCTCTCCAAGTCACGTGAGACAGAACTCGATGGCTGTCAGTTTACGAGAGGGACCAGCCGCCTTCCGCACCCTGGGGCTCCGGGGTCTCCAGTCCTGCACCTTCCCTCTCCCCACCCCAGGTGGGATCTCAGAGCTCTCTCCTGGCTCGGTCTCAGAGGGCGACAGGAGGCGTGGGCGGGCAGAGGCGAGGCACGCGCGCTCCTGGGGACTGGGGACAGGGGACGGGCTCCCGGACAGGTGGGGGGTGGGAGGCCTAATTAGGGCGCGTTGGCCCGGCGCAGCCGAGCGCCGCGGAGGAGAGCGGCGGTGGGTAATTAGAGCGCATTAGCCGTGCCCCTGCAATCCTGTAATTTCTCCGCGCGCTCCGGGTGTGTGGTAGGAGGTGAAGCGATGCGGGCTCGCCTCTGAGTCAGACTCTCCGAAGCCCGGGTGGGGACGCAGGGGGCGGCAGAGGCCGTGGAGAAAGGACTCCTGCCGCAGGAGGCGCCCTCGCCTTCCCCGGGCGCGGAGTCACCTGTCCCGGGGCTGCGCGCCCCACTTCCGCGGGCAGAGGAAGGCGTGGCCGAGGGTGTGGCGAGGAGGGGCGTGGCCCGCGCCTCCCCTGGCTTCCAGGGGGCGCTCCTCTGTCCCGCGGATCTTTACCCGGCGTTGAGTGGTGTCCCTGCCCTAGCCATGTGGCCTGCTCCCTGCGCACAGGTGGACTGAAGGAGATGCAGTGCGCGAGGCAGAGACTCCCCAGATTCCGTCAGAGACGGGCAATAGGGCTAGGAGAGCGATAGAAAAAAAAAAAAAAAAAGAGAGAGACATCAGAAGAGAGTGGGGCCGCATGTGTTACCCGAGCCCCGAAATCCATTCTGGGGGAGCAGGGAGGAGCCAGTGGGGGGCTGAGGCTGGGAGCGAAGTTTATTTATTAGCCAGATTAGCCAGCATTAATGGGGGAGCAGGGGTGGCCGGCGGCGGCGGCGGCGGGGACATAGCTGGCATAGCTGGCATAGCGGCGGGGCCTCCCGCGGCGCGGGGCTCTGCCGGCTTCAAAGGGGCTTAAAGAGGCCCGTGGTGGCACTGCCACGGCCCCGCGGGGGAGGGCGTGGGCGCAGGCGGTGGGGGAGAAGGCGGCCATTGTGCACCAAGGGATTAGGGATCTGGTCTGGAAGGAATTTTAAACTCCTTCCAGCCAGCGCCCCAGGACTCCCCACCCGCCCCAAAACTGCTCTCCTGAGCTTGAGCACGCTGTGATGTTTACCTGCATTTTGGTGTCTGGGGTTCCTCCCCCCTCCCTCCTCCCTAGGCAACTAGGGCTGTCAGATTTGGCAAATAAAAGTACAGGACGTCTGATTAAACTTGAATTTCAAATACGCAATGAATACTCTTTTTAGTATAAGTATGCCCCATATGTTGTATGGGATATACTTATACAAAACATTATTCGTTGTGTATCTGAAATTCAAATTGAACTGGACGTCTTGTATTGTTTTCTAGCAACACTAAGGTCACTGAAATGTCTAATTCATGTCTACAACAGATTGGGGGCCCCAGAAAGGTTCTATAGGGCTGTGTGTCCCCACCCTCAGACTAAGTTTCTTGAAGGTTGGTGCTGTGTTTCACCCTTCAGAATGGAGGTTTTTTGTTTTTTTTTGTTTTGTGTTTTTTTTTTAACGTTTATTTATTTTTGAGAGACAGCATGAGCAGGGGACGAGCAGAGAGAGAGGGAGACACAGAATCCGAAGCAGGCTCCAGGCTCTGAGCTGTCGGCACAGAGCCCCATGTGGGGTTGGAACCCACGAACCATGAGATCATGACCTCAGCTGGAGTAGGACGCTTAAGGGACTGAGCCACCCAGGTGCCCCCAGAATGGAGCTTTGATGGTAGTACACATCTCTATCAGAGTGGGAGCTTCCTGAGGGGGGGGGGGAATTTCAGATAGGTGCTAGTAGATCAATGTCTTGAGTCTCCTTCATCACACTGAGTGTACCCTGAGGCAGGGGCTCTGTGCCCTCCGGGGGCCAGTCTGTCTCCTCCTGCAGGCAGGTGGAGGCCCCTCCCCCATTAGTACAGTTCCCTGCCCACAGGGGGCGCTGAGGGCGCAGAGGACTGACCTGCAGATGGCTGGGTCCTGTTTTTTGGCACTCAGGGCTGGCAGGTTCTCTGGGGTTGATGCCCCTGGGGATTTGGGGCTGGGGTCCCCACCTTGTGTGGCTCCTGACTTGGTCTTGACCCTTGTTCTGGCAGTTGAGGCCAGGCCTGCCCGGGCCAGAGGCTGTGGCCAGCACTGTGGGAGAAGTTCCGCATCTGGTTACCCAGTTTCTTTCTTTCTTTTTCTTTTTTTTTTTTTTTAATTTTTAATTATTATTATTATTATTTAATGTTTGATTATTTTTGAGAGAGAGAGAGAAATCACGAGTGGGGGAAGGGCAGAGAGAGAGGGAGACACAGAATCTGAAGCAGGCTCCAGGCTCTGAGCTATCAGCACAGAGCCTGAGGCGGGGCTCGAACTCACAAACTGTGAGATCATGACCTGAGCTGAAGTAGGATGCTTAACGGATTGAGCCACCCAGCCTCCCCTGATTACCCAGTTTCTGCCAAGAAGGGACAGTGTGGCTCTAGGTGCAGAAGGGCCCTGCCCGCCTCCCTCTCTCCCCATAACCATGGTAGCCAAGCCCCCATCCTTCGTCAGCCTCTCTAAAGCCCACTGCCCACCCTTGGCTTGTTCTGTTCTCTGAAGCACCTGCTCTTCTGTCCTCAAGGACAGCTGAAGTCTCACCACTTCTAGATGCTCTGGCCTTCAGCAGAGTAAATATGGCCAAGTAGGCTGCGTGTGCCCCGGGGGTTCTTATGGTGAAAAGAGCTCTCCATCTACTCCTTCCTTCCTCACCAGCCTGGAGCCACAGGGGCCAAAGAGGAGACAAAGGCAAGAGTAGGGAACATGGGAAGGTTGGGGAGTGTAGGTGGGAGTAAAGAAGCCTCTGCCACCATCTCCTCCCCCTCTGTCCCCTGTAGCCCCTTCCCAAATCCCTTCATCCCCTGGGGCCTCTGAACTCTTTTCCCTTAAAGCTGAGGGAAGCCAGGGAGAACTCCTTTCCCACGGTCACAGCCTCAACAACCCCCCACCCCCTGCTCCCTTGGCCACAGCCACCTCAGCTTCTGCGGAGCACAGGCCTGGCTCACCCCGTCCCTGCAGGGCCCCCTCCTTGGGCTGGGGCGCCTGCTTCCGCGAGTGGCATCATCACCCCATTCCTCAGGCTGCCCAGTCATCAGGTCGGCAATTAGCTACTTCCTCTCAGCAGCATGAGGCCACCGAACGTCACAGCCCCTCCCCCAGCCAGCCGCGGGCGGGAGTGCTGGGGTGCCCCCCACACTTTGTAGTCTGTGCCAAGTCCTGGCATGACCCCCCCCCCCACCAAACTACTGAGTGCTGGGGTAATGAGCCTCCCATCTAGGGAGCTGGGTGCTCCCTGTGTTCTGGGGGCGGGAGAAGCCACAGTGCTGCCTCCTCCTCCGTGTCACCCCATCCCATTGGGTGAGGACACTCCCGCTGCCTGGGTGGGGCGATGCCAGCTCAAGGGCACCAGTGGCCAGAGCAGGCGGGGCTTCAGACTCAGGTGTCTCTGTCCCCAGATATAGGCGTTTTTTTTACCAGGCTCTCACCTGTGGCCCCGGAGTCGGTGAACTGAGGTTGGTGGCATTTCTATGGTAAGGGGGGAGAAATGGGGAGTCACTCTACAGACACCCAGACATGCAGGGGGGCAGGCTTCATCAACACCTGCAGGGGCTCACACACCCGTGCCTAGGCACACTCACAGATACAACCTGTCCAGTGTATATCCCACCACAGCTGTGCCCTCATGTGTCCCTGACTGGCACACCCACCCGGAGGTACACCTGCCTGCCCCCGACACTGCCTCCTCCAAACACCTGCGCACAAAC
The DNA here is from genome assembly GCF_014898765.1 of Herpailurus yagouaroundi. Taxonomy (NCBI): domain Eukaryota; kingdom Metazoa; phylum Chordata; class Mammalia; order Carnivora; family Felidae; genus Herpailurus; species Herpailurus yagouaroundi. The sequence continues at coordinate 10,337,657 of NW_024412394.1, read as the reverse complement.
CCACCAACATTCTCAGAGACGCAGTAAACTCACTGCCACACGGAAACTCAAACCAGGACACCACAGAGAAGACCAGGAGGGTGGGACGAGTGGAGAGACCACCCCCTAACTTGTCCCGCCACCCCCATGAGCACGGACGGGGCGGGGGTGGGGGTCTTCTTCGTTAAGGGTGGGAGCAAGACTGCACTGGAGGGGGTACGTGTGGTGGGCAGGTGGGTTGCGGTGAAGGCAGCTCTGGTCTGAGTGTGGAGGAGGGGGGTAGGGTGTGATTTGCAGAGACTAACGAACGCCCACGAGCATAAACACACGTGTCATTTTACGCAGATCATTTTACTCCTTAGGGCCTCAGCAATAACGTCTGTAAAATGGGGATGATGAGAACCCCATTTAAACTTGGCTGTGAAGTTTAAATGAGATGACTGGCCCCGAGCAAGCCCTAAACCAACATTTCAGTGAAGGAGGCCCTTCCAATGCCCTGCCTCTGCGGGGTGGGTTTGCCTAAAAGAGCCGGCCCCGGGGGGCGGGGGGAGAAGCCGCCCTCATTCTGGGCCTTTCCTGACCGCGTACTCACTTCGGTCTTTCTCCCTTTGCTGGGATCCGGCCCCCGCACGGTGGGTGATTGGGTGCTACTCTTGTTTGGCCTGGGGGCGGGGCCTGGGCGGGCCTGGCTACCTGCCCCGCCCCCACCGGGCTGGCGCGCAGGTAGCTTGAGTCCTGGCTTCCAGCCTCTAGAGGATGTGAGTCAGCCAGAGCCTCCCCAACCAGGCAAATGGTGTGCAGGGGATGGGAGCTTGGGTGGAGGGGCCTTCTAGGAACATTCCTGGAAAAGGACCTGGGAACAGGCGTTGCTGCCGGGAGCCACCTCCTCAGCCTGCCGGCCTGTGCCCAGCTCACCAAATACCCTTGTCCTTGCTTTTCGCAGCTCACCGTTTGGATTCATGAGGCAAGGCCCCGCTTGCCCACCCAGGCCAGCCCCAAGCACTTCTTCAGCCACAGCAGGGAGCCAGGCCTTACTGCCCTCCTCAGCAAGTCCATGGGGGCTCTAAAGCCATGGGCACAGCGGCGCACACGCACACGCGCTCGTATACGCGTGCCTGCGGTCACATACGCACAACCGGAGGCACCACGTAGACATGTCCTGGCACGCCCGTGCACACTCAGGCAGTGCTCCTTCACACAATACACACCCACACAGACACTCATGTATACTCCCTTGCAAAGGTGCTGAGTCATGATCACTATCGTCGGTTGAACTGTGCCCCCCAAAAGATAGGTTGGAAGTCCTAACCCCGGGACCTGGGAACTTGACCTTAGGTGGAAACAGGGTCTTCGTAGATGTAATCAAGTTAAGACGATATCTTCCTGGATTAGGGTGGACCCTAAATCCAATGACTAGTGTCCTTTTAGGGAGAGAGAAATTTGTAGACCCAGAGACGTGGGTCTACACACAAGGAAGAAGGCCGCGTAGAAATTGTAGAGATACAGCTACCAGCCAAGGAGCACCAAGGATTGCCTGCCGCCACCAGAAGGTAGGAGAGAGGGGATGGAAAACTCTCCCTCGGAGCCTCCAGAAAAAACAAACCCTGTCGGTACCTTGATTTGGGACCGTGGCCTCCTTAACTATGAGAGACTCAAATCCCTATTGTAAGCCACCAAATCCGTGATACTTTGTTAAGGGAGCCCTAGGAAATGGATATAATCACACACACACACACACACACACACACACACACACACACTAAATAAACTTTAAAAAAGTAGAAGAAAAATTGTAGTTGAGATACAATGCTGTATTAGTTTCAGGTATACAGCACAATTCTGATTCAACAATTCTGTATAGTACACGATGCTTACCAAGATAAGTAGATGATAAGAGAGTGGTAACCATCTGTCACCACCAACTCTCTCGCAATATTATCAGCTATTGGCTGTATTCCCTATGCTGTGCTTTCTCATCCTCGTGACTTCCGTCTTTAATAACTGGGAGTTTGTACCTTTTAGTCCCTTTCACCTTTTTTGGCCATCCCACCCCCCCCAGTTTGTTCTCTGTATTTATGAGTCTGTTTCTCTTTGTTTGTTCATTTGTTTTTCATTTGTCGTTGTTGTTTTTAGATTCCACATCTAAGTGAAATCAAATGGTATCTGTTTTTGTCTGTCTGACTTAGTTCATGTAGCATAGTACCCTCTCGGTCCATCCAAGGAACTCAGTAATATCTGATCTCCCCTGTCCTCCCTGGAGTTCTTAATGATGCATCTGCCCCCAAATCTGCTCTCAGGAATGGGTTGCCATGTTTGTGTCACCGAAAGACGTGTCTAAGAATGCCCTGGCCGCTGTAATCATATTACATAAAAAGTGGAAACAACCCAAATGTCCATCAACAGCAGCGCAGACAAATAAGTTGTGATATACTCAGTGGAAGTCTACTTGGCCACGAAAAAGGAAGAGCTGGTACCGTAGGGACAACACGCATGACCCTCAAAGACCTCAGGCTGAACAAACAGGGCCAGACATGAAGTGCGTGTTCTAGGAGTCCATTTACGTGAAGTTCAAGGACAGGCAGAGCCAACCTGTGGGGATGCAAGTCAGAATAGTGGTTACCTCTGGAGGAGGGGATTGACCGGATGGGGCTTAGAGAGGGCCTGCCGGGGTGCTGGAAATACTGTGCTTGATCTGGGTGGTGGTGACGCAGGCACATACAGATGCACACATTCACCAAGCTGTACCCTTCAGGTTTGTGCCATTTGATATGCAAATCTTACACCTCAATAAAAAGTAAATCTGAAAAACTGGTTTCCAGGAAGTCAGTGACCAGAAGCCACAGGATAGCATCTTCTAGGGTGGATGGCCGCAGGGCCTGCCTTGTCCCATGCTGCCCCAGTGTCCTCAGGCCTGGGGCCGCTTGTGTGGCTGACTTTCCAGATATTTGTTGACCATAAACATCAAGGCTGGGGCTGACTGGGGACACCATGCCATGTCAAGGCAGCCAGAGGTGACCCATCTTTGGGTGGGAGTGCTGGGCGGGCATACAGGGTGCTATTTCGACCTACTTTTCCCAAAGACCAAAGATGATGATTTCTCCCACAAAAAGCCCCCACCGAAGAGGAACAGCTGACTTTTATTCAGGTTTTGCTGTCCGCCAGGCAGGCACTAAGCACCTTTGAGGGAGGAGGCAGCCTTGCCATTTCATAGACAAGAAAATTAGACACTAAGACGTTGGGGATTTTGCGTGACAATTCCATCAAATGGGTTCCCTGAGGGCAAGGCTGTGTCTCCCCCTAGGTGTGGGCAGGGCGGGTACAGGGGTCGGATTTCAACACAGGGGCGATTTAGCTGAGGAGATTATCTTGATCCTGATTCTTCACAGCAACTTCCCAGGCAACTTCTCATCCTGGCTTCCACTCCTAAGTCTAGCTTTAGGGCTCTGCCCACAGGTGCACCATACCTTGGGACCGTGGATCTGGGGGTGAGGGAGGGAGGTGAGGGGCAGTGTGGATCAGAGGGACCAGTCCCTTTAGCGCCCATGCTGGGATCAGTGCTGGAGGCTCCTTCCCTTCCCGGCTGGGCCCACTAGGAGTCAGGACCACCCAGCTAGGCCAGGCACTTCCTGGGACCAGGCGCTTCTCAGTCTTTCGCTCTGCCCACGCCTTGCTAGCAGGAGCTGGGTCATATGATGGGGGCGAGGTGTCAGGTGTAATAAGAGCCGACATCCTCCTCAGCCTACCCTGTGACTATATTAAGCTCTGTGCCCCCTCTCCCCTCTCCCCCACCCCCAGGACTTTCCCTCCTCCCTCAAGGGATCCTGCTCTTCAGGCGGGAGTCATTCCTCCCCCACCCCCCGCCCCCCCATCCTGGGAAAGGGACAGGAGCCTAATGAGGTCAGAGCCAGCGGGTGGGGGAGCGGAGGCAGTAAATTCAGGCCTTGGGTGCTGATGAGTTACAGGAGGAAGCACCCCGGAGGGAGGCGTCCTGCTCCTGAGGCCTTAGCACCCCTCATGCTCGGTTGTCCCCACACTGCCACCGCCCACACAGCACCCAGGGCACTCACAGGACATGCTCACCGGCTCACCTCACCGGCAGCAGGAACGGGGGATCCCTGGGGCTGCAGAGGGGTGGAGACTGCAGTACAGGGCATTTATTCCTCGCCTGGATCTAAGGGCTCGGTGTCTGTTTCCCCACCCCCCCACCCCTGCAGTGAGACCCACTACCCCTGGGGTGAGGGGCCACGAGTCCCAGGAAGCCCTGCCTCCTCCCCAGGGCCAGAGCAAGAGGCAGGACAGGGTTTATTAATAAACTTGCTCCTGACTGGAAAGGCCTGTGCAGAAACCCCAACCTCAAGCCAATCAGAACAGAGCTTTCCAGGAATGTTACCCCAAAGGGAGCCTTCCTCTGATTCCAAGATTATTTCCCACCCCTGACTTCATCCGCTTGGTGTGTGGGGCTCCCGCCAGGCTCCACTGGCTCTGCCCTGCGGGCCCGCTGTCCCTTGGCAGCTGCCATCTGCCTTGGCCGCTGCCCAGAGAGGGTCACAGCGTGTCAGCGGTGGGGCCGGGATTAGAACTGCTGCCCCTGTCACCTAGTTCTGAGACTCCCCGATCCCCCAAACCGAGGAGGGCTGAGTCCGCTGGGTTGGGAGTGCAGAGCGGCTTCTCCCTTGCCGCCCACCCCCCCCCCCCCCATGGCCTCTTGACGCTCCCTGGCACCCTGCTCTGAAGGCAGAGAGCCCGAGCCGGCATACTGGCCTTGTGACCTTAGGCATGCAGAATGTGACTTGTCTGTGGCTCCTTGTCATCGTTTATAAAACGAGGCTAACGATGCCCACCCCGAAGGCAGCTGTGAGGATTAGGAACAGTGTGCGATGGCCGGTGGAAACTGTAAAGGGCTGTACTGGAGCGCAGAGGAAGTGGCATTTATGTTCTTGCCTCTGTCGCTAATGCCATCCCCAACTTCCTCATCACTAGCACCCGCACCATCACCCCACCACCTCCTTCCCCCCTCACCCCCTCCCGGCACCGCCACGCTGCCATCCTTACGGGCACTTCTGTCACGACCACCATGTTAGCACTGCTCAATCACTCCAAGGACGCTTGCTTGGTACCCACCATGTTCAATCAAGGTCACGGTGGTGGCCTTTGGAGATTCATCCTGCCCAGGATGTGACATACTGGGAATGGTCCGTATCTCTCACTTTAGGTCCTAACACGCAGCCCATCTCCGCCGGGAACAGCATCTCTTTCTCCATCTACCTCGCACTGTTCCAACAACTTCTACACACCTGCCCCCTCCCCGGTGTGTATGTGTGTGTGTGTGTGTGTGTGTGTGCGTGTGTGTGCATGTGTGCATGTGTGTGCGCGCAGTCACCCCGATGCTGTTTACGCTGGTCTGTAAAGTCAATCTCCATCCAGACTCTATAGCATAGTGGCTCCGGATCCCAGTCCTGACTCTGACGTTTTCGAGCCTGTTGCCTTGGACAACTCACTTTACCTCTCTGTAAAGTCTTCGCAACCGTAAATTGGGTTAATAGTGGAGTTCGTGATAGTCTCATAGAGTTGTGTGGGTTCCCGGAGATGTTGTACATATAGCACTTAGAACGGAAGTGGGCACACAGCACGTGCTCAGTAAACATGAACTGTTATTGTTGTTGGTGGTGGTAGTAGTGAGTAGTTAGTAGGTAGTAATACCTGTGCCAATGCTTGACTCAGGACTTTGCGCTGTGGATGAGGGTTAACACGCTCATGGGGACACTCCAGCTTTCCCGCATACACATTTCAGGAGGCAGGAAGCGTTGATGAGCCCTCTGAGAACTGTGTGGACCCCTGCCTGCTCCTAGGAGACGACCGGACTCTCTGGGTAAAGGGCAGGCGGTGGGTTGAGAAGGACCGTGCAGGGAGATTGTGAGCCACAGACCTGAGTTTAAATCCTGGCTTCCCCAGCTGAGCAACTGTAAGCCCCAGTTTCCTCATCTGTAAAGTGGATCAGTGTGCAGAGCCACTGGGAGACCATCATTTCTGTTGACCTTGAATGCAGGCACCACAGGTCGCTGTGAGTGGGACTGGGGGCAGGTGTACCTTTGGGCCTCGACCTTCCCACGCAGATAATGGGCAGACCCAGCCAGCCCAGCCTGCTTCACAGAGTAGATGTAGAAGACGCTGAGTGATAGGAAGGGCTCAGAAAAGTAAAACACCCAGGAAAAATTCGAGGCACAGCATTAACAATGATTGACTCAAGCAAAGCTTGGCTCCACCTGACTTGAGAAAATGCACTGAAGTCTGAGCTAGGGTCCTGGAGCAGGGCAGGGGCCGAAGGGGAGAAGGGCCGATGGGTCCCTCACCTCAGGCTTAGGGAGGCCACTCTGCTCAGACTCCCATGTGCACCAGCACATGGTCCCTGGGGAGGGGTAGCTGAGACGAGGCTGGAGGGGGTGGCCTGAGAGGCCTACAGGTTTTCCTGGGGTCCCCAACACGTTGATATCCACACAGCTGCAGCCACCTGAGGATTGCCTCCACCCTCCTCCCACGGTGGCGCCTTGACCGTGAACCTTCAGGGAATAAACAGGGGCAGCCGCCAGCTGACTGCTGTGTACTCCTGGCCCCCACAATGTAAACTCCTGGGGACGTGTTTATGTTGTCTGGGTCTGTCCCCAGCCCCTGCCCAACTCCGAGGGGGTCACGCCACGCCAAATGTCACGTGCACAGGGGAGCTGGATTCTTCCACATGGTGGTGGTGGTGGGACAGAAAAAGGCCGGGGGATAATGGGGGACAGCGATCAAAGACAGCTGGAACTGGGTGGCCAGAGGGAGAGTGGCAAAGGGAGAAGGGACAGCAAGTACTACCACTGAGTGTTCGGACAGTGCCCTGTTCCTAGAGTGTCAGATAGGGATCTTAGCATATTCCTGGCCTGGCCACTGAGCTGGGTCACTCTGTGGCCTTCTAGGGCCGGTCTTGGCTTCAGACTCCAGGGTCACGGAGCCTAGAGCTCTGCCCAACTCACAGTTGGTCTGAGAACTGGCCTACTAGGCTTCTCTTTGGTTTATCTTTTCACTGCCAGGCACTACGCCAAGCCTCTCGTGCATATTATCTCATTTAAGCCCCCCCACCCGCCCGAGGCAGGAACTGCTTTCTGTTCCCCAGGACCCCGTGGGGTGTCAGAGGGGTAAGGAAGCAGCCCCAGGAGATGGGGCCTGGAAGAGCCTAGGCTGGAGTCGGAGCCTGGATCTGTGACCAGAGCATCTCTGCTCTGAGGAGGCGTGCGAGGCAGGCCATTGCCCTTGGGGGCAAGGTGACACCAGAGTCACCCCTAGAACCCAGGGCTCTCAAGTCTTGGGTCAATGTTCTGCCCACTGTACTGGAAACAAGGTAGTGAGTAGGACCAGTCCTGCCCTCAGGGAGCATCAGTCTGAGAGGAGACACAGTTCTGCCCTCAGGGAGCCCCAGTCTGAGGGGGGAGACACAGCCCTGCCCTCAGGGAGCCCAGTTTGAGGTTGGAACGTAGCTCTGATCTCCGGGAGCCCCTGTCCGAAGGGGAGCCCCAGACCACGGGAAATTGCAAACTGGGCACACCAGTGGGGAGGCAGGCGGAGCCCGAGGGCTTCACACAGCTGGAGTCAGTGTGGGGAGGCTTCCTGAGGGAGGGGGCTGGCAGCCCCTTTAGGAAGGAGAAGTTGAGCAAGTAGCGCATAGCTTTTGGTGGCCTGGAGGCCAGAGCCGCCTTCCCACACTGCCCTGATTAGGAAACAAGGCTCATCTTGGACTGCCCAGCCGTGTGACAAGCATTCATCTGGGACCTACGCACGTCTCAGGACTGACACCCAGGGAAGGCTATTTTAATCTGGGAAGTTGCCTGCTCCTTGGCCCGCCCCCAAATAACCTGGCTCCCGAAGGAACCTGCCATTCTGTGGGCCTAGCGGAGCGCTCAGCCCTTGCACCGCCACTGTGGCCAGCCTTTCTCCTCAGACGGGGCCTCCCCTCTCGGACTGGAGCCTTCCCAAGCCGGGGCTCTGTCTCCTTCCTTAGCCTGGGGTCCTCCTCCGGGCAGAGGTTGTTTCTCGCATCAGATTAGGAGCTCCTGGAGGGCAAAGGTGGTATCTCTCCACTCAGACCGGGAGCTCCTCAGAACGTTTGGGTTCCGGAGCCTGATTCCCTGCAGAATGTAGGGGGGCGGTGGGGTCCAGGTGAATTTGTTCTGTTTGCAGCCTATATTAGGAGGATGCTTTTGTGGTGGAGAAACCAGATCCCTCCCCGCCCCCGCCACTCCGTGGCCACGAGTGAATCTGGGTGGCAGGCTCAGGAGGGGCCTAGGCTATGCCCGGCTCTGCCAGGACGCCCTGCCCTGCTGCGGGCCACATGGCCCCTGACAGGAGAGTTCACATGTCCCACACCGGGCAGCCACCTGCTGCCTCCTACCTCCCAAAATAGGAAAGCGTTGGCCTTCTCCCGTTACCAGCTGCACACCCCACTGCCCTTGTCCTCGGGCTGGGGCTCTCCTTCCTCCCTGCCCTGTTCCTCTGGGGAGGATGTCGAGGGGGCCCACCCCCAGCCCTGACTGTCCTCAGAGCTGGATGACAACGTGGCCAGAGCAGGGTTGGGTTACCCTGTTCCTGGGATAGGTACCAACTGGGGAGGGAGCCCACTAACCGGTGTTCCTTGCAAGGAACCAGTGTCCGTGGGGCCTGTTAAGAGGGTCCCTGCTACCCACCAGCCTTCTTTCCTGCCCAGTATCCAGCACAGCTCCTGGAATGGAGTAGGGGGTTGAGGGTGTGGCTGTTGACCCAAGTGATAACAATAACTGCTGCTTATTGAAGGCTGAGAAACCGAGGCTCAGGCTTCGAGAACGCGCTCCGTCCGCACACAGCCTTCTCTCCATTCATTTCGCAAGCAACCATTTGAAAAAATGTTTTTCTTATGTTTATTTATTTTTGAGACAGAGAGAAACAGAGCATGGGGGCGGGGAGCAGAGAGAGAGGGAGACACAGAATCAGAAGCAGGCTCCAGCCTCCGAGCTGTCAGCACAGAGCCCGACGCGGGGGTCGAACCCACCAACTGTGAGATCACGGCCTGAGTCGAAATCAAGAACCGGATGCTTAACCGACTCAGCCACCCAGGCGCCCCCACGAGCAGCTCTTTCTAACTGCACACTCACTATGTCCAAGGCACTATGCGAGGCACTCCCTATTAGTTACTTTGTTTAATCCTCACAGCACCCTACTGAGAGGGTGTATAGTTGTACTATTTAACTTTAGAGGGAATAGACACAGAGAAGTTGAGTGACTTGCCTAAGGTCACATAGCAAGGAAATGGTGGAGTTGGGTTTCAAGCCCATGATAGTACATTTGTTTTCTTCCCCCCTTTGTTTGACATTTTATTATGAAAAACTAAACGTTCAGACACATCGAATACTACAAAACACCTGCAAATATCCATGACAAAGATAGAACAATGAGCATTTTGCCAGATTTGCTTCTTTTTTTTGCGCTAAAATATTTCAAAGTCAATTATAGACGTCGTGACACTTGAGAATGTGTCTCTAAAAAAACAAACTCAATTTTCTATATAAACCAGCATGCCATTCCCACACTGAGCAAAACAAACAATTTCCTGCTATCATCTAATGCAAGGATCACGTTTAACTCCCCCAGACAGAACACGCTATCGCCTGGATTCTTTTTTTTTTTTTTTTTTCCTTCAATTTTTTTCTTAACGTTTATTTATTTTTTGAGAGACAGAGCGTGAGCGGGGGAGGGGGCGGAGAGACAGAGGGAGTCACAGAATCCGAAGCAGGCTCCAGGCTCGGAGCTGTAGTCACAGAGCCCGATGTGGGGCTCCAACCCGCGAACCGCGAACCGCGAACCGCGAACCGCGAACCGCGAGATCATGACCTGAGCCGAAGTCGGACGCTTAACCGCTTAACCGACTGAGCCACCCAGGCGCCCCTCTCCTGGATTCTTATTGCACCACTTCGCTGCTCCCAAGGAGCGAATGGATGGGGTTTGGAGGAGATCTTTTCCAGCCTCTCTCCCTAGGTCCCCTGCGGGAGACAACCCCTTCCTTCCCTCTTACCCCTTTGGGGGCAAGTTTGCTAAACAGGAGAGTCCCAGGGACCTACGGTGGATGGTGAAGCTGTGCGGGAGGCTCGGGGGAGCCCTTTGTCCTCGGGTGGTCGTCCCGAGGACCTGAGTAGAGCCATGTCCTGGTTGTAGGGACCTCAGCAGAGGCTCTGATGCCCTGGCCCTCCAGCCAGCGTGTAGGCTGTCCCAATCCAGGGGGGCCTTGACCCTAGGAGCCCCTCCCCTTGGAGGCTCCCTTGTCCACCCTGGGCCTGCAGACCAAACAGCCCGCTGGCCTGCCTCAGCCAAAACAGGAGCTAGAGGAAGGTCAGCTTATCAGGCCTCCCCTACTCCCTTACCCCATGGGCCTGCCTTTCACCACAATCAGTGTCTGGGGTGAGGGAAGGGTTGATGGCACAAGGTGAGGCCACTCTTGGGGTCCACTCCCTCCTGAAGAGGAATGCTTTTCAGCAGGACTCTGAGATAGCCCGGGGCCCCACGGGCAATAACAAAGGAGCTTGCCTGCCCGTGGCCAGTGAGGATAGGGGTCTCTAAGTTTTCTTCTGGCCCCCATGTCTGTACTGTCCTAATCTTTGGGATGGGTGGGAAGGACCTTGACCTAAGGCAGGAGGTGATGACCTCTTGGTCTTTGCTCTCTGAAGGGGATTAAAGTGTTCAAGGCCAGGTCAGACCAACCCTGAAGGAACAGGGTCTGGGTTTCCCTTCTCAGACTGGGGTCCCTGAGGCAGGGCTGTGCCTCCCCCTCAGACAGGGGCTCCCTGAGACTGGGTCAACACTAACCTTCCCTCACCATTGTCACCTCTAGGTGCACCCCGCTATCCACATACACTGAGTGTGGCTCCTGTGAGAGTGGAGCTCCTCCGAGGACCCCTGATCCTCATTGCTCAGGAGCCTGGAGCTGGGCTGAGAGTAGAAATGAGTTGGTTTCACTTTGCTGGAGAGAAGCAGAAGCGGGATAAGCTGGTTGGAGCCCACTGCCTGGTGGGTAATAGAACCTGCTCCCTCTGACAGTTTGGGGTGCGACTGCCTGGTATGGGGACAGGAGAGGGAAGGGAGGGCCTCCTCCAGGGCCCCTCCTTCCTTGTCTAGAATACTCCATGTAACCTTTTTGTGGGACATTCCCAGGCTGTGAGGGGCTTTCAGGTGGGGAATGTGGGGGGGGGAGGGGCTCAGGAGCAGGAGGTGGGTCCCGAAGGGCCCTCCGTGGGCTGTTGAAGAAGTTCCTCCCCCTGTTTTCCCCAGCACCAGCCAGGGCTTCGCTGGGCAGGGGCAGGAGGAGAGGTGGCTCAGCCTTGTGTGGGGCTGAGTGGGGAGGGGAGGACAAGCTCCAGGAAAACAAGGACCAAGGCTGCCAGACAGTGGGGGTGGGCGGGGGTGAGGGAGGGGCCTTCAGGGCTCTCCCCAGGGCCAAAGCTCTGAGGCCACGGCTCCACTGCCTTCAACCTGACCCCAGAGACTGGTCCCATCAGGGTGTCCTGTGTGGAGGCTGCCTCCCTGGGGAGCCCAGTCCTACCTTCTCTCCCGGAGTCCTGTATCTGTGCACCCCCTGCAGCACTCAGCACCCTACAGCGCCCAGGCTTGTCTCCCAGACACCACACGAAGGTCCTTTCGGTCTCTCCCAAAGCACCTGTCGCTGGGCTTTGCCTACAGCCGACACTTCAGCCAACTGACTCCCTCACGCTGAACCCTCTGATTACAATCCTAGTTTGTCCTGAGCCAAGTGCTCAGAGTAATGCCCCTTTATCAGCACTTCCTTCGTGCCCTGCCCTGCATCTCTGTCCATCAGGTCCGATCACCCTGTTCCCTTGGGTGGTCACTCAGTGGTGCGGGAATACAGCCGGAGAGGCTGATGCTTAGACCCCCGCATCCTGGGGGCTGAGAGGGAAAAGGAACCACAGTGTGAAGGGAAAACACTGTCCTGCCTTCAGGGACCCCCATTCTGAAGGGGAGACACAGTCCTGCCCTCAGGGACCCCAGTCTGAGGGCAAGACCCAGCCCTGCCTCAGGAAACCCCATTCTGAAGGGGAGACACAGTCTTGCTCTCAGAGAGCCCCAGGTTGAGGGAGGAGACAAAGCCCTGCCTCATAGATCCACAGTTGGAGGGAGAGACAGAGCCCTGATCTCAGGGAGCCCCAATCTGAGAGGGGGAAGCAGACCCCTTCTCAGAAAGTTCCAGTCTGAGGGGGCAGACACAGCCCTTACATCAGGGAGCTCACAGTCATTAAGGGGAAACCTATCCCTTCAGCTCCCATTCACCATCAAAACAACATTGAGAGTTCGGTGGCGGCCTGGGGGGGGGGGGCCGGGCGGAGAGCAAGGCCCAAAGACTCCCACATTGACTTTTCTCAAGTTCCTGAAGTATTTCTGCTCTCAGCCAGGGTCAGGGTGAAGTGAACCCCCTGCTCAGACCCTTGCAGGCTCATCTTCACCACAAGGACCTAAGAGCAGGAATGCCTGGGACCTCTTTAGCTCTTGATGATTTTTTTCTTATGGGAGAGCTGAGCCCCATGACTGGCCTATATAGGTGCTCATCACTGGTGGCCATTTGATTTATTCAGTCTTCTCCCATTAATTGCGTCCAGGGAATCTCATCCAGCCACATGTCGCTATGCGTCCCCATTTTAATAGGTGATGAAACTGAGACTCAGAAACTTGAGAGGATGCCCAAACCCCATAGCTAGGAAGTGACAGTGCTTGGCCTCAAATCATATGTTCTTTTTAGGAGCCGAGCTCGTCCTCTGTTCGTGTGGGGATAGAGCTCCATCCAGCTCCACAGACTCCGGATTATATAGTTCCACTGGTGAGTGTGAGGATTGGCTGTGGGGTTTCTGGAGGTCTGTGTCTTGGGGCCTTTGGGAAAATAACCTGTGGACACTTGGGGAGACCTCAGAGAGGGGTATGGGGCAGGGCAGAGAAGGGAGGAGAGGTAACTTCACTAGCCACCATTGTGCAATGGGTGAGGCCTGCCTGGAGGAACAAAAGGATACAATCTCAGCAAATAGCAACAGGTTCTGTGACCAAGGAGGCTCTGCAAATGCTGATAGGCTCTGCAAACCCACCAGGCTCTGCAAACCCCAATAGGCTCTGCAAACCCAGCGGGTTCTGCAAATGCTGACAGGCTCTGCAAACTCTGTCAGACACTATGCACTGACAGACCTCACAATGGCAATGGGAGGGAGGGACATCATGGAGGGGAATACCTTGTGATCCAGAGATGCTAAGGGAAGTTTCCACTTACCTTAGAAGTGAAGGCAGGTGGTTGGTTCCCAACAGTGGCTCTGCCTTTGTGAGGAAGTCATGGAGAAGGACGCCAAGTCCTCTGCCCTCCTTCTATAGCCTTCTTCAGTGCCTCTGCCTGGTAGTTTCCCCCTTAGCAGGCCGCAGAGGTGCAGGGCAGGAGGACTATGACTGGGGGAGTCTGTGGGGAGCAGGCACGTGAGGCAGGGAGGTCCCCCAGGTGGAAGCCTGGGCAGCTGGGGGATGGGGTAGTCTGGTCCCAGGTAGCCATGGGGCAGGCTGGAAGCCCTGCCTACCCCCGCCTATGGCCCCTCTGGGCTCTAGAATGTCCCAGCCCTTCATACTCTGCCTTGGAAGCAGGGGAAGGAGTGGTCAGAGCAGCAAACTTTTCCGAATGGAAAATGATGAAATCGTTCTGGAAAGCTGACTTTCCCAGGCTCTCGTGGGTACAGCTGACAAGGGGAAACCTGAGCCCTGTGGGCAGGCAGGGGGTCCAGCGGCAGGGGATCAGAGGCGCCTCTCTATGACGGAGTCCTGGGAAGCCACTCCAGAGCCATCAAAGGCCTGTTGCCCAGGGGCTGCCCTTGTTGGGGCGGGGGGAGTGGGACGCTGAGTTACCACTCCAGCCCACGGTCCCTGACAGTCTACGCTCAACCCAGCAACTACAGTGATGCTGTGGCAACAAAGACAATTCCTGTCTCTCCTCAGCTCACCCCAAGTCAAGGCCAAAGTCCTTACTGCGACCGGCATGGCCCCACGTGATCCCGCCCTTCTACCACTCTGCTCCTTACTCACTCTGCCTCTTTGTTCCTCAGATGTGCTGACACACTTCTGCCTCAGGGCCTTTGCACTACCTGTTTCCCTCTGCCTGGATGCTCCCCCCCCCCCCCCCCCAGCATGTGGACATCCACAAGGCTTACCCCCTCACTTCCTTGACAGCCTTGAATATCACCTTTTTAGCAAGGCTTTTCCTGACCACCCTATTCAACACTGCAACCTACCCTCCCCACCCCAGCCCTGGCACCGCCCCCCTCTTCTGTATTACCATGCTTTCTTTTTCTCCAGATAATCTCGAAACTATTTCTTTTCGTAGTGGGTTAAAGGGTGCCCCTCCCCCGCTCAATGATATGTCCACATCCAAACCCCTGGTACCTGAGAATACGACTGTAGTGGGTTGAACGTGTCCCTCTTCCAAAATTCAGGCCCACCCGGAACTTCAGAATGTGACCTTATTTGGAAGTAGGGTCTTTGCCTATGTGTTTAAGTTAAGGCTCTGGAGATGAGATCATCCTGGATTTAGGGTGAGCCCTAAATCCAACAACTAGTCAGAAGAGGAGACACGGAGGGATGCGGGAAGACACGGGGAGAAAGCCGTGTGAAGACGGAGCCAGAAACCCGAGGGGTGCGGCCTCAAGTCAAGGAACCCCAAGGATTGCCAGGAGCCACCAGAAGCTGGAAGAGGCACGATCCTCCCCTCTGGGAGCCTTTAGAGGAAGTATAGCCCTGCCAACACCTTGATTTTCAGACATGTAGCCTCCAGAACTGGAGGGAATAAATTTCTGTTGTTCTAAGCCACCAAGTTTGTGGTAATTTGTTATGGCAGCTACGGGAAATGAATACAACGCTCTGTCATTTACTCATCTATTTGTTTATTATCCATAAACACACTCCCCCTCCTCACATCTCAACTCCAAGAAGACAAGGGTTTCGGTTTATTTTGCTCACTGACGTATCCCCAAGCAACTAACGCAGTGCCTGGCACATAGCAGGTGCTCAATAAATATTTGTCAAATGGCTGAGTAAATAAGTTAGATGAGAGCAAGGAGTACAGAGATGGGGGGTGGGGGGTGGCTTTCAGGGGATCCACTTGGCTGCCCAGTTCCCGGGGCCCGCCGAGTCCAGCTCAGTGTGGGGGGGAACCCAGCACCTGTGCAGAGGACCACCTGGAAGAAGAGGAGAGTGAGAACTGGGGTCCCTTGGGATGAGCCTCCCTTGACAGGTGGCCTCAGTTCCGCTCACAGAGGGATGAGTGGAGCCTGCCCTGTCCCCACATTCAGCCTCCCCAGGCTTGGTCCCAGCTGGACACTCTGTGGGATGGGCCTCTGCAGACAGGAGGTACCCTCCCTCCACATCCCACATCCAAGGGATCCACCCTGCACCCCAACTTCAGATGCCTCAACAGTTGGTACAGAGAGGACCCCAAGCCCTCCCCGAATCCCTGTGCAGACCCAGCCCTGTGCTGCTAGCCGGGCGTCCAGGGCCACGGTGTGCGGAGGACTGGGGAGGGTCTAGAGGCCGACGGGAGAGGATCCCAGGGGCAGAGGTGGGACGTCATCCACCTCTAAGTCCTCAAGTCTCCATCCGGACCTGGGCTCCTCCCTGACTCCTGACACTGGTGAAGCTGGCCCGTCCGTGGTGGCTTAGAGACAGCTAGAGATTCTTTGCCACTCCCTACCGTCAAGAGGTAGAGTCCACTTTCTCTCCCCTTGAATCTGGCTTGGCCCTGTGACTTGCTCTGAGGGGAAAACAATGCAGCAGAAGTGATACAGTGCCAGTTTCGGGCTTAGCACTTAAAGGGCCTGGTTGCTTCTCCACCCCTCCTCCCTTCCCCGACTCAAGCCTCCGCCATGCTGGAAGGCATTCCAGGTGATTCTGTTGCAGGAGAATGGAGGCCCAGCTGACCGTGGAGAGGCCTACAGTTCGTGGGTGAGGCCACTTGGACCTGCCAGCTGCATGCAGCTGACTCGGCGACCCGGCCCCAGATGAGACTTCCAGAACAACCAGCACGACCCCCACAAGTGTGAGAAATGAACAAACCATTGTTGCTTGAGGCCGCTATCTTTGGGAGTGGTTTGTCTGCAGCCGTAAAACCCTTAGAGGGCTGTATCTCAGAGGCCCTGTTGATTCCAACATGGTAGGATTTTTGAGAACTTAGCTTGAAGCTGGTTCCCTAGTGACTGTGGAGAGACACGTATCTCAGACTCTGCAGACACAAGGTCTTGAGCTGGAAGGACGTCACTGATTGTAGAATTCTGAGCAGCCCAGGAGGCCTTGCGCCGTCCCTTCTCAGCTTCCGGCCATATCACCGCCCATCAGAAAGTTCCCTCCACACTCACTGGCCTCTGCTCAGCTTCAGCTCCAGCCCTGGCCTCTGTGGTCTGGGCTGAGGGTAGGGGGCAGAGCCAGAAAAAAAAAAGGTCTAGAATGATTGGCGGTCTTCCCCTTTCTCTGTGTGCTCTTTGCCAAAGTTAGCTGGCTAGGGAGGACACTGGTAAAATGTCCTGTTCCAGATGTTGCCCAGAGGTGTTGGGGGATGCCATGATACTGAGGACAACCAAGCCTGGCCGTGGGGAGCGTGCTGGGAGCAGGGCATGCTTGTGTCCTGGTCCAGAATGGTCCAGGGCTCTGCCTGGCAGCTGGGGACAGAGAAGGCTATGAGGCACGGACACTGGAGAAGACAGTGCTGATCTGACCCTCATCACGGAGGACGATGGCCATATCCGCGCCTGTTGTGGTTCTGTGTTTGGTGGTCTGGGCTCTTGGAAGGGGTGGAGAGAGCAGGCGGTGAGGGCCTGGGCTGGACCCCTACATGCTGCCAACATCCACCCTAACTGTTCTAACTGTCCCGGGAGGTGCCCATGGGAGGGCCTCCCCGCTTCTGACCCATGTTCTCAGGGCAGTGGGAATGTTTGACAAGAGTGATGGGTGTGACCCCAGAGGTCCCTTTGGCCCCCCAGGAACTCAGATGCAGGGTTTCTGAGAAGCATTGTGCCTGGCCTGCCTCCTGAGCTCTGATGGTCGTGCACGCCCATTTAGGCTGCCTGAGTTACCCTTTGGCCTCTGGAGACAAAGTGCTTGTGGCCCCTCCTGGGGGTTTCTGGGCCTCCGGGCCCTGCCGTGAATGTTGGCAAACAGCTCCTGCCTCCTCCACATGCGATCGGCCACCATCCCTTCCCCCACCGGGGAGCCCAGCCAGGGTAGTGGGTTGTCGCACGGGCAGGGGTAGGCAGCTGTGCCCTGTCTCTGGTGCATCGTGTGTCTCCTGGCCTCTCGCTGGGTGAGTCCAGGCCGAGAACCTTCCTTCTCTCTTCCAGTGGGTGTTTCTCAAGGTCGTGCTCTGCCCCTGCCCTTTCACCCCTCTGGGCGGCCCCACCCCACCCCGGGGTCCAAATCCCCAAGCCCCAGCTCGGTAGTGGGGGACTCTCCGTGTGGCCTGGAGCAATTCACTGCCCCATCTCCCAAGAGGAAGACTAGAAATGTTCTCAGGCCTGCCTCTGCTGTCTCCGCCACCCTAGGGTTCTCTGCGGAAGTGATGCTCCCCAGGACCTCTCCCCCTCCTTCCCCTCCCCCTCCTTTCCCTCCCCCACCCCCACCCTCCTTGCCCACCAACCTCCCCTCTTCTCCCCTCTCCTTATGTAAGCTAATGAACCTCTCTGAGCTTCGGTGTCCTCATCTATCAAATGGGAATCCTAACATGTCCCAGGGCCTGGAGAGGGAACCCACAACGGAGGAAGGACCGGACGTGCGAAGGCCTCGTTTCTGCAAGTGGTAGGCCACCCGTGTGCCCTTGCTGAACCTGTTCCGCGCCTTTGTGCCCATTCTGAGTCTGCAAGCTTGTTCCGTGCCTCGTATGCCTGTTTTCTGCACCTGCTGTGTGGGCCTGTTCGTGAGGTATGTGTTCGGCCTGCGTATGACACATAAGGGGCTGGACACGGACAGCGTGCAGGTGGGGCCTACGACCCTGAGTAAACATCCTCTCTCGGTAGCAGCATGGACTCAGATGGTCCTCCCTCGTGCCATGGACAATGGTTACCTTGTGTAAGCAAGAAGGAAATGTGGGCACTTGTAATTGCTGATTTGGGCTGGGCCCCAAACAGGCTTGGAGAGGGCCAAGCCACGGGGGGCCCGGGAAGCTGGTGCCAATGTCTGGGGCTGGACGCTGGGCAAGAGGGCCCTGGGGGTGAGGCCCAGGGAAAAAGCTGAGACACTGAGCGGAGAGAAAGTGGAAGAGCCCGCATGAGCTTCTTGAGAAATGAAGTGAGGCTGACTGGGCAGGAAATAAATGCGTGCGGAGAGGCCGGGCGGGGCTCGACGCTGCCAGGCGCTTTGGGGAGGGCTCAGGCCGTTCCAGGCAGAATGGACTCGCTTCCTTCCGGACCTAGGCCCCCTGGCGAGCCAAGCACTTAAAGAGAGAAGTCGAGCTGGTCCTTCAGCTGGACAAAGCCTAGCCGAGTCCTCAAACCCTGCTGCTTACTTACAGCTTGCCCACGCCCCTGCTGACGTCCAAGCTCCTGCCTTCTCGGGCTGTAGGAAAAGAGTGTTCACACCCTGAAAAGCCCCGCAGGAGGCTCCTGATGCTGCTGATGGTTCGGGGAAGGTGGCAAGGCGAAGACCTGGATTGGACACTTGAGTCCAAGTTCCTCGGTGCCGGCTGCTTCCTCCAGCCTCTGCTGCAGGGGCCAGTTCCACGCAGGCCCGTGGGGACACCTTTGCCCAGCAGAGGGATGGAAGCCAACAGATGTTTCCCCCGTTTGCCCTCCTGGGGGGACAGTTTTGAGTCATATTTCAAAAAGCTGTTAAATAGGTCCCTGAGGGGTCACCCGTCACCCACAGGGGCGGCTAATGCAATAAAACATCCCGGTATTCACCAACTCCCTTCCCTGTCTCACTCTGTCCTCTGCCCTCCTCCCTTACTCCCGCCCCCTGGGATCGCTTCCCAAATAAACTCTCTGCACCCCGGTCCAAAGCCCACTCAAACCACTTGTAGGGGCAACAAGGCCAGGACAGAGGCATCCTATCTGAGAGAGTCTAACTCTTGGGGGTGAGGGCGGGTGGCAAGCGGGAGCACGGCCCATGGAGGAAAGCCACCTTTAGCTTTCCTCCAAGTTTAATATTTTATTTTATTATTGTATTTTCAGGTTGAATTTTAAACCCTGGCTCTAGGCTGGCTCCCGCCCTGCACAGAAGCCCCCAGCCATGTTGACTTGGTATTTGCCTCCCTGCCCCCTTAGACTCCACTGGGCACAAGCTTTTCCCCAGACCCTGACAGCGTGAGGAAGAACCTCATGGTGGCTGGGGCTTCCAACAATTGAGTGTATTTTGCGCCACGTAGCAGGTGCAAGCACACCCTCTGTCCCATGGGCCTTGTTTTGGGAATTTGCTGGTGGTGAGTCTGTCTGGCTTGGCTTCTGATTCATAAGTCCTGGAGGCAAGGACTGGCCCCCTCCATCTGGTTCCTCCTGCATACAGCGGAGGCTCAGACTGCTCTGCTCAGGGCACAAGCAGGTGTGAAAAGCCCATGAAGAGCCTGCCCGTGGACACCATCCTAGACGGGCAGGGGGGCTCTGAGACTTGCCTGCTTCCCTCTTCCGACGCCTCTGGGACAGCAGTGTTGGCGTCATGGGAGTCGGGCTGGGATGACCTGCAGTTAGGACCCAGGACTACAGGAGTGTCAGGTGGGAAGCTGGATTGAGCCTGCGGCCTTGATCTTGACCCTATTCCGGGGATAGCCCATGTCTCCTTCTGACCTTTGGGGCAGGAGGAAGCATTGGTTTCCTCCCCCGTGTAGACTCTGGCTGGCCCTGAGTCACCAGACCTCCTCCTTGTCCAAAAGCCTTCTTTCCCCACGTGCCCAGCTTCTGTCTGCACGATGAGGGGAAGTTTTGCCTTCAGCCTCGCAACCGCCACCCCGGCTTCCTCTTACTCTTCTGTCAAACTTGACCTCCGCACGCCCCAAATCCCCCTCCCTACCCGCTGCACTTCTCAAGGGGTGGTGAGTGAAGGGACACACAGGAAAGAGGATGGGGAGTGAGAAGCCCCTGCCTGTGGGGGGCACCTGGGTGCAGGGGCAGATCTGGGCTAACACCTTCTGTAGAACCTGACTCCCAAGTGGGATGACCTTGGAGTTGAACAGGCCGAACCCTCTGCTGCTGTGTCCCTGGAAAGACCTGGATCTGTTCCCCTGTGCCCTCCCAAGCCCCAGGCGTGCTCCTGGGGATAACAGAGAGGAGTCTGGCCCCGAGCCAATGGCTGATCCCCAGGGGTTTGAAGACGGTGTCCTTGGTGACTCCAAGGGCTCCTATCCTTAAGCTAAGGGAAGTGTGGGGTTTGGGCCCAAAGCTGGTAGGATACTGGTCTGAATCTGGTTTTACCACATTCTGGTAAAGTGGGCCTCTGAGCCTCAGTTTCCTCAGCTGTGGAATGGGCATACCTGTGACCGCCACCAAGGTTGGTGCGAAGGGTTACTAAGGTAATGAGCATAAAAAGCCTTAATACAGGTCACACCTTCTCACCCCGGGTGGTGGGTGCCCGGCTTCCCGTCCCACTCCCCTCCACTGGCTACGCTCCAAGGGACCAGTCTCTGTTTTGGAGTATGCTGCTCGCTGGATACAGGGGGACCGTGACCTTGCTTGTCCCTTCCCATGCAGGTCCCACCTACCCTCAGTGTGGCAACCGGGTGTGCCTCACCCTAGAGAGGGGTATGGGCAGAAAGCTGGGGCTGCTGCTGCCCCCCTCTAACGGGGCTGACCGGAGTAAGGCAGGAAGAGGGGTCACTTGGGCCCTCAGATCTCCACTTGGACAGGCCTGGGCTGCTTGGGGAGGCTCAGGGGGGGAGTGGACCTCGCTCCGGTATTTGTCCTTTGAGTGAAAGCCAGGTCTCTTGCTCCCCTCCGTTCCCATCATTACCTGTCACAGACCTGGCACCCGGGAAGGCACGATCTGTGTGCCATTGCTGTTGGAAAAATGGCGGTTCTGTTGCATCATGGCCTTGGGAGTGGCCTCCCTGAGTTGGGCCTCAATTTATCTCCTTCAATCCATCTGCTAACCAAAGTTTTGAGTGCTTCCTTTTGGGGAGGGGAGGGGAGCCCAGGTGGGCTACTTTGGGCTCTGGAACCTGCCTGACCTTGAGCTGTTTGGGGGTCAGCAATGCCCTTTCTACTTGCCAGCCCAATGCCTCTGACTGCCCAGCAGCTCCAAAGCAGTGGGAAGGGCGGAACTTGACTGCCCCATTCCCCCCCCTCCTCCCCACCCAGCCATCTCTGCTCTACTGTCCATCCCCTCTCCATCCCAGGGGTTCATGGGCATAGCACCTCCTCCTTCTGCCCGTGTCCACAGCTCCCGGGGCCTCATCACCCCTGACAGCCTTAGTCTAGCCTCTGCTTCCCTGACTCCCTCCTGGAGGGGACAGCAGGACTGGGGGTGGGGGGACGAGTGGCAGATATTATTTTCCTAAATGGCCAAGACAAAATCTCCCATCCTGCATGTTTTTCTAGAACCTTGCCACACTCTTGGCAAGAGGTGGAGTCCAATCCTCTTGGCCTTGAATGTGGGTGGGTCTGTGACTTTCTTGTATTCAATACAAGGCCGCAGAAGAGACTGCACGACTCTCAGGGCCAGGCCAGAAAAGACAACAAAAGAGCGCCGCCTGCGGTGCTCTTGCTGGAACCCGGAGGCTGCCATGCTGTGAGGAAGCCCAAACTAGTTCGTGTGGAGACACTGCCACCACAGGACAGAGCCTGAGCCAGAACCGCCTGCTGAGCCCTTTCCCAGCCCTTGACCCACAGGCTCCGGAGAGGCTGTGACAGGATTTGTTTTAGCCGCTCAGTTTGGCTCAGTTTTGAGGGGTCTGTTCCACAGCAGGGGTGACCAGGGAGGGTGAGAGAAGCTTCACGTGGGGCGAGCAGGGTGGGGAGAGCACTGGCCTGGGGTCTCAGCATCTCTGCCACCAACTGGCCCTTGCACAACTCCTCCTATGCGGACCTCAATTTCTTCTCTTAACAGTGAAGGGCTCAGACTAGCCGCACCGTGAGACATGGTCAAGTCTGGATAATGAGCTTCTTACGACTTATCATGTCCTCCATGTAAAACCTTGCTCCTGCCAGGAGCCCAGTCCCCCAGGGACCACCTCCCTCACAGAGCTCCCTGCTTTCTCTCTAGCAGGGTGCCTAGAACACAGGCAGCTCAGCCCCTCTGCCTCTCCATGGTGCCCGGGTCTTCTGTCATAGTTATACAGCACTCGCTTTAGCTCCTCTGTATGGGTGGTGACATCCTGAATCTCGACGGCTGTCTTTCTCTGTTGCATTTTCCCCACAGCTTTGGAGACAGTGTTGGGGGCATAGCTGGCCATCCTCCCGTACCCGCCATTACAACTAGTTAGATGAATGAGTGAAGGTGTGAATGATACTGACTAGCACTCTGACTGTTATCAATGAGCACTTACTATGTGCCAGGCACTGTGCAGACCTCTTTGCAAGCATCAACTCACTGAATCTTCACAGCCTTGTGAGGTGGGTAGCATCTGCAGCCCCACCAACAGTTGAGGAAACGGAAGCCTGAGAAGGTGAAGTAACTTGTTCAAGGTCACACAGTAAGTGGTGTGGCAGAGCCAAGATGGGAGCCCAAGAAGTGTGCTCTTAACCGCCACGATATGGCTCATTTTATCCTCCCCGTTTTGTGGATGAGGAAACTGAGGCTTGAAGACCCTAAGCAGGCTGCCCAGTGACGTAGCTGCTAAGGGGCGGAGCTGAAATTTCCATTCGGATCTGTCTGCAAAGGGCTGTGGCCCTGACCTCCGGGCTCCCTTGTCCCATAGTGGGGATGCACGTTCTTCAAGAAATCCGTGTGGGTATGGTCAGCTCCTGCCGAGAGGGCGGGTGGGGGCATCGAGACAGGGTCACAGCCTGGAAAGGGGCTGTTGTCCCCTTTGATTTGATGGCAACAGTGCATTTAGGGGTCGTGGGGGCCCTGGGCCTGAGCGGCCCTTCTGTTCAGCTCCGGGCAGGGTTCCTTCTACAGGGAGGACCACTAGCAGCCAGCCATGACCTTGCTCTCAGCCTCTCCACCCTCTCGTACTCTCTCTGGCCAGATGTCAAACTTCTTATCTCACTGGGTGTGCATCTCCTCTGGGCTGTATGAGGACACTTTGGCCCAAGAAGGGTCGGTGACTCAACCAGGGTCTCTGGGGAGGCCTGCCAGGGCAGGGGCCTGCCTGGGGCTGCATTTCACTTCCCATTTTGCCAACTTGTCACCACGCTTGTTGTCATCGCATGCTCTGTGGTGCTCTAGGCTGGTGGGGGTGGGGTGGGGGGTGCTTTCCGGGACATGGCATTCTGAGTGCTTGGAGAGACGTCTTTGGGGCCAAAGCCCTGCCCGCAGCCGTGAGTGAGCCACCACTGTGGTCAGCGAGCTTCCTCAGAGCCAGTTCTCGATGTTGAAACTCGGGTAAGGCCAGAGATGCTTGCGTGCTCTGACGTTCCCCGGGTGGGTGACAGGGGGGCTCATGGCCCCAGATCTGGGTGTCTGGGGCTGATGACATTCAGATGGACCTTGGGTGAGTGCTGTGGGGGCAGTCAGTCAAAGCGCGGGCCCCAAGCAAACAGTTTTGTCAGGCTCCCGTTTCTCCTAGGTCAAAGAAACAAAATCCTTACGCTTTGGTTTATTGAAGCAGAATTGGGCTCAGAAGTGAATTATTGAACCGGGAGACTGGTATGAGCCTGGGCGGAATCACACGATGGCAAGAAGCTGGAAACTGTCCAAATGCCTGTGAGCCGCAGAGTGGAAGAAGGGACTGTGGCTGTGTGGTCACCTGTGAAATACTACGCAGCCGTCAAAACGTCAAAATGCGTGACCTGCTCTAACATGCACCCATACGCACGAATCTTGGCCACATAAAATTGAGATGAAAAAAGTCCCAAGAGATTATGTACCACATGACGCTCTTTAAAAAGTTAAAAACCATTGCAGTTTTTAAAAGTTCATTTCATGGAATCCGTATGGATATAATTAAACTCTGTAAAGTATTAAGCAAGGGAATGATGAAGAGGAGATTCAGATGACAGTGACCATAGGTCGCGGGATGGGGGAACGGGAGGCCATGGTGTGATGTGGTTATTGTCAAGGACTAGCTGTTGTTCTGGGTGGTGGATTTATGGATGTTTATTGCATTATTAAAACCAACTAACTAACCACATAAATCAAAGTGGGCTGTGAACAGACCATTAAGGAGCATCATGGACCATGGACGCTGAAAGCCTAAGATCGAAACAGAAAAACAAAGCAAAGCAAAAGGCATGACCTGAGAGGGCCTTCGTGCCCCCCTAAAGAGGAGGGCATTAGGATATGTTTGAGTGCGGGCGCCTGGGTGCTTAGTCAGTTGAGCATCTGACTTGATTTCGGCTCAGGTTGTGGTCCTAGGGTCGTGGGATCAAGCCTGGCATCCTGGCTTGGAGCCTGCTTAGGATTCTTTCTCTCTCTCTCTCTCTCTCTCTCTGCCCCTCTCCCCTGCTCATGTTCATTCTCTGTCTTAAAAAAATAAATAAAGGATATGCTTGAGTGGGGAAGAACAGGAGCTTGGCAGTCTGGGGACTCATGGGTTCCAGCTCGGGGACCCTGGAAGGAGTCCTGTATTAGTTTTCTAGTGCTGTGTAACGAATTGCCTCAAACTTAACCTGAACCCACATCTCCTTCTTATCTCACAGTTTTTGTAGGTCAGTAGTCTGGTCTGGGCACAGCATAACTAGTTCTCTGCTCAAGGTCTGACCAGGCTGAAATCAAGGTGCTGGCTGGGGCTATGATCCTATCTGAGGCCCTCCTTTGTCAAGTTCCCTGTTGTTGTGGGACTGAGCGACTCAATTCAGATGTCACTGCTGTTTTCTGCTGTGGGACTCTCTCCACAACACGGCAGTTTGCTTCCTCAAGGTCAACAGAAGAGCACCTCTGCTGCTTTGAACCTCTCTGATGTCTTCCATCTAGACTGTAGACTCTAGACTCTACCTAGACTCTAATTTCAAAGGTATACCTGATCAGGTCAGACCCACCCAAGAAAATCTCCTGGGGGATTAACCAAAGTCATGTGATTGGGGACCTTAACTACATCTGCTAACTCACTTCATCTTTGCCATAGAATGTGATCTAATCACAGGAGTGATGCCCCAGGTCTTTCCCACACTCAAGGGAGAGGATTTTACAGGGGGTGTATGCCCAGGAGTGGGAATCTTGAGGGCCATCTTAGAATAACACCTACTACAGCTCCTTTCCAAGCCTTGGTTTTCTCCTTCACAAAGTAAGGAGTACAATCTCTCCCCTGGAGGCATTGTGGGAAGATTAAATGACATGACGTGTACAGAAATGCTGTCGTCCATTCAGGGATACTTAGTTCAGGCAGGCTGCTGGGAGCTCACTGAACACAGGGGTGTGCAGCATGGGGGACATGACCTTGTGGGGCTGACAATGGCATCCGGACAAGTAAAGAGCATAGTGTGATTGGTAGGTAGGATCTGTATGCTGAAAACTACAGAATGCTAGCTCAAGAAATCAACAAAGACCCACACAAATGGAAAGATACTGTATCTAACCCAACACAGTCAAGATATCCATTTTCTCCAAGTGAGTTACACATTGGACACAACGCCAACCAAGATCCCTGCAGGATTTTTTGTGGGGGTGGGGTAGATATTAACAAGTGGGTTCTAAAATTGTACGAAAGGGTAAAGAACTAGAATAACTAAAATGATTTTGAAAAGAAAATGGGAGGGATCCACTCAATGTTAAGACCATATAAGATGACACTAATCAGGGTGGTGGCCTACTGGCAAAGAGATGGAAACAGATCAGCGAAACAGAATGGAATGTGCAGAAATTGATCCACACGAATGTGATCGATATGTGCAAAGGTCCCAAGACATGGTAATGCTGAGAGGTCAGTCTTTTCAACAAACGGTGTTGGAACAATGGGTCG
This sequence comes from Herpailurus yagouaroundi, assembly GCF_014898765.1. Lineage (NCBI taxonomy): Eukaryota > Metazoa > Chordata > Mammalia > Carnivora > Felidae > Herpailurus > Herpailurus yagouaroundi. The sequence continues at coordinate 10,311,622 of NW_024412394.1, read as the reverse complement.
CCCACGAGCAATACGACCTACTCATAAGCGATAACTCAAAATGGATCATAGATCTAAATGGAAAGCATGAAACTGTGAAAGGTTTCGAAGATAACATATGTGAAAATCTCCGTGACCTGGGGTTAGGTGAAGGGCTTTATCAATGATACCAAAAGCATGACCCATGAAAGGGAAACTTGCTAAATTGGACTTGATCAAAATGAAAAACTTTTGCTCTGCCCAAGACACTGTCAAGGGAATGAAGAGACAAGCTGCACACGGGGAGGCAGTGGGGAGAACCTCTGACCAAGGACTCCTACCTAAAATATATAAAGAACTCTCACAATTCAACAAGAAAAACAAGTCACCCAGTTAACAGGTAAAGGATTTGTACAGACAACCTCCCCAAAGAAGGCATAAGGATGCCATGTGAACACATGAGAAGATACAGTGCTCTCAACGTCACCAGCACAAGGGAAATGCAGACAGAAACGTCGAGATACCACTACACGTCTATTAGAATAACTGTACTAGAACATATTGACCAAACAAAGTGCCGAGGAGAGCGCAGAGGAAACAGGTCTCTCGTATGCTGCTGGCGGGCACACGAAATGGTACAGGCACTTTGAAAACGTGGTTTGTTAGTTTCTTGTAAACATACACTTACTATATAAGCCGGCAATCCCACTCCTGCACGTTTACCCCAGAGAAATGAAGACTATTCTTCACCTGCAGACCTGTTCACGGATGTTCGCACAGCTTTATTTGTAATAGCCCAAAGCTGGAAACAATCCAAATGTCCTTCACTGGGAGGGTGGTTTAATTAAGTGTGGTATGTCCAGACATTGAAACACTACTCAGCAGTAAAAGGAGCAGCATTGATACATGCAAGAACCTGGGCAAATCGCAGACATTTCGACTAAATGAGAGAAGCTAGTCGAAGTTATATATGGAATGGCTCCCTTTATTTGACAGTCTCGAAAAGACAAAATTACAGTGGTGGAAAACAGATTAGTGGTTGCCCAGGTTATGGGTGTGGTGAGGGTGTAACTATAGAGGGATAGCATGAGGGATTTGGGGTGATGAGGAAACAGTCTATGGCCTGATTGTGGTAGCGATTACACGGATCTACACGTAGGTTACATTTCATAGAACTGCACACTAGAAGGAAAAGAAAGCTTACTGTACGGTAATTAAGAAACAACTTAAGAGTGTGCACATGGGCTCTAAGAAAGAAATGCTTGGCTCTTGGGCAACAGACTCCTATGCCAGAAAGGCCCGGGTAGTGTGAAGTTGGCACGGCGCATAGAACTTAATAAATGCTCAATGCGTAAACAATAGCAACAAGGAGATCAATTAACTATGAACTCAGTGAGTCGAGGAAGTGATGGCACCAAGAGACCAAGCATTAGATTCTTCTGGGAAGTGGATTCCTGAAGTGAAGGCAAGGTGCCAGAAGACGCCCAGAAGCCAGACCTGCCCTGACACAGGTGGGAGATGGGAAGGCCCCCACCTCCCCGGGGGAGATTTCTGGTGGCCTGCAGGCCTGGGAGGGCTGACTCCAGACCCGTCTCTGTTGATGGACCTTGCTCAGCGCTGCCCAGAGGGGCTGGGTCTTCTTGGATGAGGGAGGAAGCAGCTGGCTCTGAATGGAGATCCGACTCCCTCTCACTCACCTCCCAGGTGGCCCTCAGCCATGACCTACTTTTCCTACCTGTCCATGCAGGTGAACTCCCCTGCCCACAGCTATTTTTATCCCAGAGGGATTCCCAGCTATTTTCACCATCCTGGTTTGTGGGCGAGTTGGACTGTGGGGCTGGGGTTCCTGCCCCTTGGGAGACCCTGATGGACATTCCCTCCCTCCTTTCTCCCAGTGAGGACCATTTTGGCTTCCCACGGCCACCCCTGCCCCAGGTGTCCATCTTGCTGCAAAACTGCAAGAGCTCCACATTGCCTACAGGATAAAGTTCAAACTCTTTTTTATTTTATTTTATTTTTTTTATTTTTTTTTATTTTTTAACGTTTATTTATTTTTTTGGGACAGAGAGAGACAGAGCATGAACGGGGGAGGGGCAGAGAGAGAGGGAGACACAGAATCAGAAACCGGGTCCAGGCTCTGAGCCATCAGCCCAGAGCCCGACGCGGGGCTCGAACTCATGGACCGCGAGATCGTGACCTGGCTGAAGTCGGACGCTCAACCGACTGCGCCACCCAGGCGCCCCCAAACTCTTTAATTGGACATCCAAAGCTCTCTGTCTACCTGGAACCTAGCTTCCCTTTGGCCTTGTGTCTCTCCACACCTCATGGCTGGCCCGCCCAAGGAGCTAGCCAACCCAGGCCCCTTGCCAGATGCTGACGAGGCCTCTCAATTTCCTGCCTGTGCACCTGCTGCCGGGAATGTCCTTTCCCTTCCATCTCCTGGCCGCCGCCTCCATGGAGCCCTCCTTGATTCCCTGGCTGGCAGGGATTGTGCCCTTTCCTAGGGAACTATTGTCCTGGGCGCTCTTTGCTCCTCTGCTTCAGGGGACACCCACCCATGGATCTGTCTCTCTCTTCCTGGTTCTGAAGGATGGCCCTTCCCCACCTCTACCCGCCCTCCCACAGAACATACGTGGAGGACGGCAAACATGTAGCTGTCTCCAGGCTGTCCCACACGCCTGGGCCCTGTGATGCCCGCTCTCCTCAGGCCCGGCCTACGGCTCCATCACCTCCTGACTACTAGACTCTGAGCCTCAGTGAATCAGCAAACCCTTCCCTGGGTCTGCGGCGGACTCAGCACTTTTCTGAGCACTCCGGGGAGGGTGTGGGGAGGAAGTCCAAGAGGCCACGCCTGTCAGAAGGGAACCTGGGCAGGCCGACCTGAAGCTCCAGGGACTACTCCCATGGTGGCGGTAAGTGCGCCTGGGCCCCCAGGGGCACACTCCCCACTCCCCTGTAACTGCTGCACCAGATTTCTCCTCTCCCTGGAGGATGCCTCAGCCCCTATGGCCTGCCTTCCTGGCCTCCTCACCCCACAGCCCAGCCCTGGCCCCTGCCCTCTGCACGTCCTGTGAGGACCTCCTGGGCATCAAATCTTCTGGGGGCCGCCCGCTCCCTTGAAGGGCTCCCGCTTCTGTCCCGGAGAGGCCAGAAGTCCTCAGGGCATGACCGAGGCCTCCCTTGTCCCTGAACGCGCTAGGGCCTCAGCTGTCAACACTGGCCTCCAGACCCTTTCTTCTCGCTCAGGCCTCTCTCCCTGAGCTCCAGACCCCTGAAGTCCTCACGGCCTTTCAAATTTAACATGATCTAAACTCTACTCATTCCTCTTTCCTACCCATTCCTCCTCTGCTACCCTCAGCGGCACCCCCCCCCCCCCAACCGGGAGCCTCCTCCCTCTTCTTCCTGCCGCTGTTCCGTGCCTCCCGCCCTTCCCATTCCCACCCATCCTCCGCTGCCCCACTCCGCAGCCTGCACAAACGACCTTCCTTAAAATCCGCTGCTGGCAGGATGAAGTCCAAGAGTGTTAGGAAGGAGGCCGGCTGTGTGCCGTGTCCGCGATGCCAGGCCCCAGGGTGCGTGTCCTGCCGGCTGTGGGACCCGGGCAAGTGACTCTCCCCTTTGGAGCCTCCATTTCCTTGCTTGTCGGCTTATCTCCGCCCTGGGCAGCTTCGAGAACCAAAGCCCACGGCGGTGTGGGGGGTGGGGAAGTACGCTGGTCTGGGCACCCTGAATACTCAGGCAGCAGTGTTCTCCACCCCCGCCCCCCTCCAGATCCTCTGCTTCAACCCTTGCCTCTTTTCCGCATGGCCTCTACACCTCCCGCCTTGCTTTTCTTTCCATGGGAGACACCTTCCTCCCACCTGCCCACCTAGCCGATGACTTCTCCTACTTCAAGGTCCACTAGGAGTTCCGTCTGTTCTGTGCAGCAGCCCCCACCCGCCGGGGCTTGCCTCGAGGGACCAGAACAACCCACCCATCAAGAGTCCCTGAGCCCAAGGGGCGCCTGGGTGGCTCAGTCAGTTAAGCATCCGACTTCAGCTCAGGTCATGATCTCTCAGTTCGCAAGTTCAAGTCCCGCGTCGGGCTCTTTGCTGACAGCTCAGAACCTGGAGCCTGTTTCGGATTCTGTGTCTCTCTCTCCCTCTCTGCCCCTCCCCCATTCACATTGTGTGTGTGTGTGTGTGTGTGTGTGTGTGTGTGTCTCTCTCTCTCTCAAAAATAAACATTAAAAAAAAAAAAAAAAAGGAGTCCCTGAAGCCTGTGCTTGCCACTCTCTGGGGCTTCCAGCATACAGCACTGTTCCAGGTCCTGGGGGGCAGAGCAGGAGGGAGCAGGAGATCATCAGAACACCCCAGCAGAGACTCTCAGGGACCTCAGGCCCCAGGAGAGGGTGTGGCCCAGGAGCGATCCACCAGCCTGAGACCCTGGTGCAGGAGGGCCGTCCACACACGTCTCCCCAGTGGGCTTCCTCCTGCAGAGGAAGCAGCGCCTTGTCCCTGGTGTCATTTGACGTTGTCAGCACTGAGAGGGCCAGGCCCCACGGGGACCTCACTGAGACCCCAAGGACCAGACCCAGCCCCTGCACCGGGCTGTCCCTGACTTCTAGGACAACTTCAGGCAGGCCAGGGAATATGGAGGCAGAGGTAGGCGATGGAACATGGATGCCTTCACTGGGGGGATGCGGGAGAAACAGAGAAACTTTCCTGGGAAGGCTGGGCTGGGAGTGGAGGAGATGGAGGGTGAGGGGACACATCTGGATGGCCCTTGTCCTGCCCAGCGTCCCGGCAGAGTCTGAACACTGCACCGTCCAATACAGTAGCCACCAGCTCCGTGTGGCTAATTATATTCAAATTAAGCAAAATTAAACCCCAGTTCCCCAGCTGCATGAGTCATACCTCAAGTGCTTGAAAACCACACAGGACCGGTGGCTACCATGTTGGACAGCACAGATACAGAACATTTCCATGACCATAGAGAGTTCTAGCTCAAGACTCCACGCTGTTCTGGAGCCTGGCTGCTATGCTACCACTAAGCTTGGGTGGGTCACTGGATCTCTCTGTGCCTCGATTCCTCTCTAAATGGGGATAACAACAATCGGCACGAAAATTAGAGTTGACTGCGCGTATAAAGTATTCGCAGGAACACCTGGTACACGCAGAGGACCTGGGAGTCTCTTCCCAGGTAGAGAAAGGCACAACCCATACCGCGGCATTAAGCATAAGATATTGCTTACATTGTTTTAAGTGTTTATTTTTTAATTTTTATTTAAAAAAAATTTTTTTAACGTTTATTTATTTTTGGGACAGAGAGAGACAGAGCATGAATGGGGGAGGGGCAGAGAGAGAGGAAGACACAGAATCGGAAGCAGGCTCCAGGCTCTGAGCCATCAGCCCAGAGCCTGACGCGGGGCTCGAACTCACGGACCGCGAGATCATGACCTGAGCCGAAGTCGGACACTTAACCGACTGAACCACCCAGGCGCCCCTTAAGTGTTTATTTTTGAGAGAGGAGAGAGAGAGAGAGAGAGCGAACGAGCATGAGTGGGGGAGGGGCAGAGAGAGGGAGACACAGAATCTGAATCAGGCTCCAGGCTCCGCGCTGTCAGCACAGAGCCCGACGCGGGCCTTGAACACACAAACCGTGAGATCATGACCTGAACCAAAGTGAGACGCTTAACTGATTGAGCCCAGGCGCCCCGATACCGCTTACATTTTTGAAGGGTCTACAAAATTCAAATCTATAGGGAAAAGCCACCTTTCACCCTCTCACTGGCAGCCCGAGCCTGCCTCGTTTGCTAGGACGGCATCAGTAGCTCCCTTCTGCAGAAGAGGGAGAGGATCCGCTCAGGGCCAGCGAGGCACGAGAGGAGAACCCCACTCTCTGGTCCCAGGCTCAGAGCTCCCCACCACCACCCCAGTTCCTTAAACATGCCCCACGGCACCCCTCCTTTGTTGATGTATGCCACCTGCCTTATCTAGCCCTTCACTCCTGGGTCCTCTCTCGGGTCTGACCTCAGTCCCAGCAGCTGCAGTGTGACTCCCTATATCTAAGGCTCCCCCCATGGAGACATCACGGGAGCGGAGGGGGTGGGGGTAGCGAGAGAGGGAGAAGGCTTTTGTATGATCTATTTCCAGAAACCACCCTCACTCGGGAAGACGGTTCATCTTGATGTCTAACCCTATTCCCGCCTACCGTGGGTAATGCCTGTTTCTTCTCGCCGTCCTTGGAAGACACAGGGCGTTTAATCCAGGGCTTCCACGTCTACCCTTGCCGTTCCTGACTTGCCCCTTGGTGGGGGAGGGGGGACTCTCATAGTTACATAAGGTGGGCTCACTGCCAGCCCAGGCACGAAGGCACATCCTAACCGTGGCTATCCAAGGAGGCAAGACCTCTGGCAAACTCCGTAAGGGCTGTGCTGCCCATTGCACAGATGGTGAACTGAGTCCCAGGGCAAAAAAGGGCTTTCTACGGGGCACATCAGCCAGAACTGAGGTTTCTTGATGTTCACTGCAATCCTCTCTCCAGGTCTCTAGGAAGGCAGTAGGGGCTTCTAGCATTTCAGAGATGGAGGAAAAGCAGGCTGAGTAACTGACCTTTAGGACTCCAAAGCAAAAAGTTGCATCCTTCTTGTCTCCTGAAGGTCCAACATTGAGTTGAGGAGAGAAGCCAGAAAGAACTTGCTGCCAATGGGAAATGACAGGCACTGAGGAATTCACTTTTCTGACAGTATTTAACCCATACAGGGGCAAGCAAGCCTGCCTAGCACAGTGGTGCAGGTTGCCTACTGTTCAAGGGGCAAGGGGGAGGATGAAATGTCTCTAACTCAAACTAATATGCTCAAAAGTCTTGTGGGAAGTGGGTGCTTAGCCAAGGTCTAGCCTGGGAGGGAAGCAGTGGTGTCCGGGGGGCACCCCTACTCTTGCCTCCAGCCTTGTCTGTTCTGTGTTTCTCTCTCCTGCCCACCCTGACCGCCTCCAGTTTCCTGTGATTGAAATCTCCCTGCTGGTCTCAGAGCTGACCTGCCTGCCTTTAATTCAATCAGGAATCACAAGCCCTTTTAATTTAGGAAAGAAAAGGCTAGCTGCTGAGCCAGCTGCACCTGATTGACGGGACTGCAGGCACGGCCAGGCTGGCCTGGGGAGGGGGCACGGACCCATGACCTCAGCCAGCCTCTCTGGGGTAAGTACGCTCCCCAGAGGCCTGAGGGACAAAAGAGAACCACCCCTCTCCTGACCCTCAACAGGGGAGGGGCCAAGGCTGCATGGTAGGGGGGTGGCCGCTGCCTGGCCCAGAGAAGCTATAGAATGTCAAGCTCTCACTGCAGCCTGGGGGACGTAGGGTAGACACAAGGGAGGACTTCCCAACCAAATCATTCTTCCCTTAGTCGTTATGTGACTCTGGGTCGATGTTCCAAAGAGCCCCAACAATATAGCTCCCTTTCCAAGAAAGGAGAGGTGTCAGAGGAATCGAAGCTAGCTTTTTAGGACTTCAGTTTCTCGTCTGTAGATGGGGATAATCATGAGACCCAGCCACAGGGCTGTTTTGTGGATTAAATGAGTTAATGAAATCTCCCTGGCATGTAATAGCCCCTCATTAAATTATAGCTGATATTATTCCTAATAATATTATTCTGCCCAAAGCACACAGAGGTCCCCACCTCTATTCTAAAGTGGCAGAAACTTGGGGGAGAGTGTCCGGGGCCCTGGGCCCTGTTGTTCCCCTCCCCTCCCAGAAGACAGCCAAGGGCACGTGCCCCCAGGGTCTAGCCCCCTATCCCGGTATCCCGGAGACACGGAACCCGGCAGTGGAACGTTGCTGGTTCAGGATTAGAATTCTAGTTGAGCACATTTTGAGCTATGTGACCTTGGCCAAGTCACCTCACTGCTCTGAGCCTCAGTTTCCTCCTTTGTGAAGTGGGCTAGTGGCACCTATTGGCAGGGTCGTTTTGATGCTGTGCGAAGTGCCTAGGCTGGAGCCTGGCCTGTGGAAGGTGCTCAGAATATGGTATCTTCCTCCCCCACACTCTGGTCAAATGCTCAGCGTGGCCTGTTTAAGTGGGAAGCCCTAGTTTCCTGTGGTCTTGAAGCTGAGCTCTAAGCACCCGCTGTGCTATTCCTATTCAACCACATTGCATAAACATCCCGATTCCACCAGGTTCCTGCCCAGATGCTGCCACTGTGGTCAGCCTCACCTTCTTCCTGAGCTGCTCCTGTGGAAGGAACCACCTAAGGCAGACCCAGATGGCCAGCTGCTCCCCGCATGCGCTGTGCCCGGCGCAGAAAAGATGCTCAGGGAGGCCTCTCCCCAAACTCTGGCCCACCCTCTTGGTCCAGGAGCACCATAAAAACACGCACCGTAAACTCATTCTTTGGTGTCTCAATAAGCAATCCCACCCCTCTCCTGTATAAAATGGGTTGGGAGTGGAAGATCCTAGTCACGATGACCATCCACTGAGCCCAGGCTCACGCCATCCCAGACTTGGGGCTGAGCGATCGGCCTTCCCACTGCATCGTGAGGTAGGAATGATTGCAGCGCACAGCTGAAGAGACGGAAGGAGATGGTGTGCCTTCTCCCACCTGACCCAGCAATGAAGCAGCAGCACCGGGATCTAAACCCAAGCCCCCTCCTGACTTGGCTGGACTGTTCAGAGAAGTCTCTTGCGTCCCTTGGAACATTTGCTCTCGCAGCAACGTTGGATTTAGGCCAAGCACATGGCTGTCATTATGATCCCATCTTACAGAAGAGGAAACAGAGGCTCCCAGGTCACCCAGTGACTCAAAAGGTAGGACAGGGACTTTGACTCTGCCCTCAGGCCTTGACTCCAAGCATAGCCCCTCCTGCCACTGGATTTAAAAGCAGTCCCTTACTCCCAAAAGTCAGTGTTCCAACTGGATCACTCATTCATTCATTCATTCATTCATTCATCCATTTGGCACATATTTACCAGGCACCTATGTTCTAGGCCCTCTGTTGCAGGTCAGAGCTGAGCAAGCCAGACCCTAGCTCCTTCCTGAAGCTTATTACCATCTCTGTGGGCGAGAAAGGCTTGAAACAAATCACATACACACAAAAAGATAAAAATGGTGATAAGCTTTGTTCCCCAGGGTGGGGTGAGAGGTCAGGGAAGTTCTCCCCTCTGGAACACTGAGATCGGAAGGCAGATCAGGAGTTTGCCCTGGGAAGTGGTGTGGAGACTGGGAAGAGTGGCCTGGGCAGAGGAAACAGGTGCCCTAAGGCAGGAACGAACCGTACAAATAAGCCTGGGAAGGACTCAGAGGAAGAGCAGGAGGAAAGGCGCCAGCCAGAGCCTGCAGAACCTGATGGGTTTGCCTTCATCCTAACAGGGGGGCCTAGGGTTTGTTGCATGCCAGGTTGGTGGAGAGGAGATTGGAGGGTGCTGAGGGGGTGTGGGGACCCCAATCAGGAGGCAACCTTAGTGGTCCAGGCACAGGGCTGCAGTGGGGCTGGAAGGGAGGAAGAAGGAGGCAGGTCAGGCTAGCTCTACCCACAGCCCCTTCCATGACTCGTCTGGCTCTTTCCCAGGGGCTCATTATAGCGTCCAATGGCTCGGGGTATCCTGCCCCCCAGGCAGTGGTGTGCTGGTAGTTATTTAACAACTGGCTCTCTGGTGGGAGGGTTGGGCGGGGGGGGGGGGTGTTTATTTGTAGCATTTGTCAATGTCGGTGGTGTCAATACTCCCCCCATGGTTGATTTCAGTCTACCAACGAATGAGAAAGCTGGGAAAAGATGTTTGTAATTGCCCAAGCCAGAGCAAGTTGGCTCCCAATAGACAACTGGCCTCGGGTCTCATCTCTCTGCAATTCCTGTGTATGTGTTGGGAGGGAGAGGATGAAGGCTGGATGGGGAGGGGATGTGGGGGAAGCGGGGTGGGTAAGGAAGTAATAGTAATGCCACTCCCCACCCCCAGTCTTCCCAGTGACCATAAGAGATTGGTACCATTATTATCCTCACTTCCTAGATAAAGAAACTGAGGCACAGAGAAGTCAAACAATTTGTCAAAGATACCACACTAAAGGGCAGAACTGGGAACTCAGAGCAGGTCAGCCCTGGGGTGGTGCCTGCAATCCTCCTGAATCTGTCCTGTTCTGCCAGTGAGCTGGTCAAAAAAGATGAGGGAGAGTTAGACAGGGACAGTGAACAGAGGATGGGCTCGCTGGGAGGAAGGAAGAAGCTGTCATCTGGGGAGGCTGGGGTGCAGGGCATCCGAAATTCTCTGGCGGGAACCCTAACTTTCGGGAGGGCGGCCGCTAGATGTCGACTTGGGGTGGAAGCGATTTTTAGAGGGTGATCATGAGCTTACTCTGCAAATGCTCACTGAAGAAGGCACTGCAAGTTGGAATGGACAGAGGTCAGGTGCCTGGAACCCCTGCCCCCCACCACTCCCCGCTTGCGTGCAGGGTGGGGGCCCCAGGCCAGAGTCCATGCGGCTGCAACTCTCTCCAGGCATGCAACGCAGGTGACTCTAGGGCCCCAGATGGCTCAGCTGGGACCATTCACAGTCTGCTCTGTGCACCACCCACTCCCCTCAGCTCACTCCCTCTCTCTTCCTGTGCTGCTCAGAATGCCATTACACCTGTGATGTTTCCTTTTCAAAGTTCTTTGCAGCCGTGGAAACCTTGGGTCCTGCCAGTGTTCTGGAGTTAGTGTCTTCTCTCTAGACCTTAGTTTTCCTATCCACGCCTTACAGGTAAGCTCTCATGAGACTCTGTGGACCTATGATGTAGTCTGCATATTGTATGTGTCTGGGATGGGGGAACACCATCCTTCAAACCTGCACGCTCGGTGCTAAGCACACAGTAGGTGCTTTATGGATTGGTTTGGTGAGCTGCCTTGCCTAGGAGTTGGGAATGAGGAATACTCCTAAGGGGCACTGGACCTGTGTCCAGTGTCACTCCCAGGCATGGGTTGGGAATGGACCCTCCCCAAGATCCTCTCCCCAGAGCCCCTGGTCCTCTGCTTAATTATAATTCCCATCATCCCCATTTTACAAACAGAGAAAGGGAGCCCCAGAGAGCTTACATTTCTTCCCCAAGTTTATTCAGCTAGTAGGTGGCAGAGTTGAGATTTGAACCCAGACAGCCTTGCTCCAGGGCCCACATCTCTAACCATTGGACCACTTGTTCTTCCTTGTAATTGAGTTTAGCGGTCTCCAAAGTTGGAAGGGTTCAGGAAGAAATTACTAGAAATGAAGTTATATTTATTTTCTCTCATCCTTTAAAATTTCTATTTTTTTGTCAATGTGTATTTCACAAGCAGTACATGTACACCATTTTATTTCTTATTTTTAAAGTTTATTTATTTTGAGAGAGAGTGTGTGCCTGTGTGCATGGGTGGGGGAGGGGCAGAGATCGAGGAAGAGAGAATCCCAAGTAGGCTCCCCACTATCAGCACAAAGCCCAATGTGGGGCTCCAACCGATGAACCGTGAAATCATGACCTGAGCTGAAATCAAGAGTCGGACACTTAACCAGCTGAGCCATCCAAGTGCCCCCAATTCAAATACTTTTAAATTTGCCTTGTGATTTCCATGAGTTCTTTGGCAATATGTTGTTTAATTCTTAAATATTTGGTGATTTCCCTTATTTTCTTCTGTTGTTGATTTCTAATTTAATTCTTTTGTTTTGGGAGAACATTATTTGTACAATTTTAATCCTTTTCAATTTACTTGAAAAGAATGTGTATTCCTGCTATTGTTCAGTAGGGTGTTCTATACCTGGTAGATTAAATTGTTTGATAGTGTTGTTCAAGTCTCATATATCCTTGCTGATTTCCTCTCGGGTTGTTCTAAACATTATTGAAATGGGTGTGCTGAAATCTCCAACTCTTGTTGAATTTTCTATTTCTCCCTTCCATTCTGTCAGTTTTTGTTTTGTATATTTTGGAGCTCTGTTGTTAGGTGCATATGTGTTCATTACTATGTCATTCTGATGTATTGACCTTTTCATCATTATAAATTGTCTCTGTCTCTCGTATCATTTTTGTCTTAGAGTCTATTTTATCTGATATTGGTATAGATATTCTATTTCTGTTATGGTTATTCTCTATTACTCTATATGGTTATTCTCTTATGGTTGTTTGCATGGCATATATTTTTCCATTCTTTTGCTTTCAACCTATTTATGTCTTTGGATCAAAAATGTCTCTTGTAGGCAGCATATAATTGGATCTTGTTTTATTGATCCAGTCTGATATTGTTTAAATCATTCACATTTAGTCTGAATGTTTAAGTCATTTACTTTTATTTAGTGTAATTATTGGTATGGTTGGATTTGTCATTGCAATTTTGCTAGTTTTTCTATATTTCATGTCATTTTTTTTGTTCCTCTGTTTTTCCTTTACTGCCATCTTTTGTGTTAAATACATATTTTTCTAATGTACCTTTTAATTCCTCTGTTGTCATTTCTTTACTATATTTTTGAGTTATTATCTTAATTGTTCTAAGGATTATAGTATGTAATTTATCACAGTCTACTTTAGGTTAATACTAACTCAGTTCTATAAATTGTCAAGACTTTGCTCCATGTAACTCCATTTCCTCCCCCACCCTTTGTGCTAATATTGTCATGTATATTATATCCATGTGTCTTATAAATCCAATAATAGTGTTATAATTATTTGTTATGCTATCTTATGTCTTTTTAAAATAAATTTTTTTTTAAAGTTTATTTATTTGAGAGAGAGAGAGAGTGAGTAGGGGAGGAGCAGAGAGAGAGGGAGACACAGAATCCGAAGCAGGCTCCAGGCTCCGAACTGTTAGCACACAGCCCTACATGAGGCTCAAACCCACGAACCACGAGATTATGACCTGAGCTGAAGTCAGATGCTCAACCGACTGAGCCACCCAGGCACCCCTCTTTTTAAATTTTTAAGAGAAGAAAGGAGAAAAAACATATTTATAGGATCTTTTCTATTACTCTGCATATTTATCATTTCTGGTGCTCTTAATTTTCTTCTGTGGATTCAAGTTACCAGCTGGTGTCATTCCCTTGCTCCAGTGTAACTCTGTTCTCTCCTGCTCTTTGTGCTATCATGGATTTGTTATATATAATGGTTTTTTTGTATGTTATAAGCCCAACAATATAGCTTCATAAATATTATTTTATGCAATTGTCTTTTAAATCAGTTAAAAGAAGAAAAGAGAAAAATATATTTGTAGTGTCATTTATACTTATCTATATGATTACCTTTCTTGGTGCTCTATTTCTTCATATGGATCTGAGTTACTGTGTAGTGTTGTTTCCTTTCACTCTGAAGGATTTCCTTTAGTATTTTTTTAGGGGGCATGCCTGTTAGTAACAAATTCTCACTTGTCTGGGAGTGTCTTCAGTTCACCTTAATTTTTGAAGGATACTTTTATTGGATACAGATTTCTTGTTTGACTTTCTGTTTTCTTTCCACACTTTGAGTATGCCACCCCACTCCTTCTGGCCTCCATTGTTTCTGATGTGAAATCAGCTGTTGATTTCAAGGTGGCTTCAATAGCTTTACTATAATGTCTATGGATCTTTTTGTGTTTTTACTATTTGGACTTTATTTGGATGTGTAAATATCTTTCATCAAATTTGGAAACTTTTGGACCATTATATCTTCAAATATATTTTTCTGGCTCTTTCTCTCTCTCTTATCTTTCTGGAAATCCCATTAAGTGTATATGGATATGTTTGGTGACATTCCATAGGTAATTGAATCTCTGTTCATTTTTTCATCATTCTTTTTTTTTCTTTCTGTTCTTTAGATTGGATCATCTCAATGGATCTATCTTCAAGTTTGCTGATTCTTTATTCTTCTAGCTCAAAGGTGCTTTTGAAACCCTCTGGTTAATTATTCATTTCAGTTATTATACTTTTCAACTCCAGAATTTCCATTTGGTCCTTTAAAAATATTATGTGTACAGTTTACCTATATAAATATAATGTATTTATAGTTTCTATCTCTACTGATATTCTCTATTTGATGAGTCTTTCCTTAATTCTTTATACATGGTTTCCTTTAGTTTCTTTGAAGACATTAGCTTCTTTGAAGTCTTTGTCTGCCAAATGCAACATATGGACCACCTCAGAGGCAGTTTCTACTGACTGCTTCCCCCCACCCCCCGACCCTCAAATGGATCACACCTTCCTGTTTCTTAGAATGTCTTGTAATTTTTGGTTGAAAACTGGACATTTTAGATAATACATTGTAGCAACTCTAAATTCTGACTCCCCATGACCAACACCAGGGTTGTTGCTGCATTTGTTGTTTGTTTGTTTGTTTGTTTAGTGACTTGCCTAGACTAATTCTACACAGTCTGTCTTCCCCACAGTGTCTGATGTCTCTGATCCGTTTGTTTCTTAAATTCTTCTTTTTATTTTTAAGCCTGGTGTCCTAGGAATTGCCCTGGATTAGCATAGCCTAATGTTCTGCTGATGACTGGTCAGAAAGTGTGTTTAACTACCTTGATCCACTTATGCGTGTATCCTCTGCCAGAGCATCTATGTGTGGGTTGGGCTGGAAACACGTTCACGATTTAGACAGTTTACAAATCTTCCCCCACTCTTACTCTCCGGGTGCTGAGCCAGGAATCAGTAGATAGCTAAGGCCCTCTCCAGTCTCCTCTTAGTGTGCACACAACCTTCCACATCCCCAGGGATGTGTGGGAGCTTATCAAGGCTCACTACGGCTTTCTTGTTCCTGGGTATCCCCTTTAAATGTTTTGTTGTTCTCTTGATTTGTTACTTGCTCCGTCTAGTATTACACCTCAGGCTAAGGCTGCAATGTTGGCCTCAGGGTGCATAGTTTTAAAGAAATATACCTATACTGAGTGCAGGCATACATCAAATTTCCTGATAAGTGTGCACAATGAAACATGTTTGGCAACTGCCGGTCTAGTTTTGGGCGTCTGACTGGTCTGCCCTGGCTGGGAGTTATCTCTGGATGCTGAGCTCTGGACCTGGCATCCCTTGGGCTGGGGTCTAGGGGGCACTTGAGAAGAGCTGTTGAAGCAACAGGATTCTCCAGGAGGCAGCTTAGGGGCAAGGGATGGTCACCCAAGGTGGTTGAACTTGCCTCCCCAGGACAGCCGGCCCTGCCCATCCTGGCTGGGCCTTTGTTCCCACAGGGATGCAGGCCTGGCTGCTCTGTCAGCAGGCTTGGGGTGGGGAGCCAGGTGCCCTCTACCCTGGCTTCCAGTCACCGGAAGCCTGCCAGGCACTCAGGAGGAAGGTCTAACAGAGCCAAGAGAAGGATCAATTCCCTCAGGGTAGGGCTGCCAGCAGGGGGTTGTCACCCAGGAAGCAGCTGGCTCTTGCCCCAAGAAGCCCAGGCTAGAAGGCCTGGGGCCTGTGGTTTCCTCCGCCCCTTGTACTCACTTAGAAGACAAAGACTCAGAGAGCAGCCCCCTTCCTACTGGGTACCGCCCTGTCCTTGGGGTGCACACGCAGAGAGGCCTGTGTCCGTGAGCTGAAGGTCAGTGTGCTCGGCAGGCACTGCGGGTAGGAGGGGTGGCGGGCAGAGCGGAAAACTGGGCTGACAGTCACGTACGCTGATGTCACTGGTCACCCCGCCTCCCCGAGGTATCACTTTCCTCATGGTCAAGCCTGCAGCTGAGTTCAGGGGGGCAGTCACGTCCCATCCCTGGCACAGCTCTTAGGCTGCTCACTGCACCACCTCTGGGGCTGCTGAGGTCAGGGTGGCACTTTCCAGCACTGCCTAGTGTCAGCTCAGCTCCATCCATGGGGAGGGGGAGCCCAGGGAATGGGGAGAGTGGCAGGGACAGGTGCCTGGGGGGCTGGGAGCGGCCAGGCTGCTGAGAAGGTGTCCCGGGGCACCTGAAGGGCCAAGCTGAGCTCATATCACAGGTGAGCAGCAGCACGACTCAGGAGCTCCCAGTCTGAAGGGGGAGACAGCCCTTGCCCACAGGCAGCTCCCAGTCTGAGGGAGAGGACACAGCCCCTGTCTGCAGACACAGCAACTGTGTCTGAGCTGACCGTGGTGGTTGTGGTAGTTGGAACCACTCCCCCGCCATTTTCTCCTCCTTACAAGGCTCCCAGGTGACCCAGAACAGATCCTTTGGAGAATGCCTCCCCTAGACCCTGGGAGGACCCAGCAGGCTCCCTGCTTGTCACAGCCCACATGTAGTAGGGAGGGGCTGCTGGAGCTTAAGTGTGGACAGACAGCGGCGTCCCTGTGTCTGAGCTCGTCCTCAGGGCTGGGTCCAGCAGAGGGAGCTGGCAGCCAGCAGGAGCTGAGACAAGCCGTCCCTGACCCTTGAGATGGCCTTGAGGAGCTCCCGCTGCCCACCCAGCGTGGGGGACTCACCCCATGGCTGGAGCTGGAGTGTTGGCAACATAGCTGGGGGCCCAGGCCTCTTCAGACCCCGACACCCAGTGCTGCCCCACAGAGACTCCTGTTGCAGAATCACAAATTCTACACTCTTCCAGTTGGATCTATGGAGGCCTTCCCTCTGTCCCTGGGATAGGTAGCGATGCAAGGGATTGGAGCCTTGGATGTGGAGTCTGCTCCCTGACCTACTAGTTCTGTGACTCTAGGCAAGTTATGTAATCTCTCTGGGCCTTGGTTTCTTCACCTGTGAAATGGGCTGCTATCAAGGGGAAACGCATGAAACACACAGGAGGTGCCCAGTTAGGGCAACTTCTTGCCTCTTCACTCCATTCCTCATTGCTTCGCTTTGAGCCCTGGCCAAATGGCTGGGGGTGGGCAAAGCGTGCTGGGGTGGAAGCTAGCCACGGCCGGGTAGTACGGACCAGGGCAGGCTTCTTTTGGAGACAAGGTTTGAATTGGTTTGTGGAGATGCTTCTTCTCAGCCTCTAACACAGACACGTCAAACTGCAGCCAGGACGAGATGGCACTGGGGCAGGGGGTGGGGCAAGTGGCATGACCCTGCTGGCTCTTCCCTGCGCACTTTGCTTAGCAACCCATCCGTTCACGTGCTCCTGGCTGCAGGTCGGTCACCAGTAGGACTTACTGGCCTCTTACCACCTCCATCAGTGCGGAGGTATGTAGCTCTCTTGAGTGTTCCCTCCCTTTCCTGCTCAACGTATTTACTGAGCACTTACTGTGTGCCAGACCCTGTTCTAGGCACTAGGGGAACAGCAGTGAGCAAGACTGACCATGGTCCCTGACCCCATGGAGTTGGCATTCTAGTGGAGAGTGAAAACATGCAACGAAACGAGTATATGAGAGGGTGATGAATGTCTAGTGACAAATAAAGAAGGGTTGAAGGCTGGGAGGGTAGGTGTAAGGGGGTGATGCAATTTCAATAGAAAGATCAGGGAAGGCCACGAGGAGAAGATGACACCTGTGTAAAGATCTGAAAGGAGAAGCTATTTTTGCAACTAGAGGAAAACATTCCATGAGAGGGAATAACTAGTGCAAAGGCCCTGGGGCAACCCATTCAGCTCCAGAGTTGGCTTGTGTGAGAAACAGCAGAGGGGCCAGCACGACATTAGTGTGAGGGGAAGTAGCGGGCAAGTGAGGTGAGAGAGGTAGGAGGGATCAGATCCTATAGGGGCTGGTAGACCATTGTTAGGACTTCGGCCACAGGGCAAACATGGATGCAGAGAAGGAACAAGGACACTCCCTTTTCCCTGGTGGCCAATGGATCAGAAAGGAAATGCCACCTGCTTAAATAAAGATGAGCCCCAGAACTTCAAGACTGGTGCTGGAAATACACTCCCGACTGAGAGGGGCAGCTTGGTCTGTGAGGCTCTGCCCCCTGTGGGTCTCTCACCAGTTTCTGGTGCCATCCCACATTCGTCTTGGGGAGAGGGATGCGGGCTGCTCCAGGAAGCGTCAAGAGCAACCTGGGGACAGGGGTATCTTGCTGATCCTACTTCCTCGGTGCCTGGACTTACAACCTAGTTGACTGGAGGAAGGAAGGGGTGAATGAATGAATGATGGACGCAGGCCCTGTCCCTTAATTCCCCATGGCAGCAGCAGAGACCAAGCTGGAGTGTTTCACATGCTGAGGGCAATACACCCAGAGAGAACCAGGCCTCTGAGATATGTGGCCAAGGCCTCACCCACCCTTTTGCACTTGGGGTCTCCTGCAGGGTGTCTCTGCTGGCTCCTGGGTGGCATTTCTGTGGCCGAGCTGCTTTAACCGCCCCTGCCCCGGTATACGCACATCTCAGACACTCAGCGCCTTTGGAGGTTGAACTGTGTGTTGAGCTTCCCACCTTCTGAAATCCAGCATGTTGCCTGAGGTCCTCTTTCCTCTCTGAGCCATATCAGAGGGGCCACCCCTTAGGGGGATCTGCGGGACACCCCCACACAGAGCAGTGGCCTCGTGGACCTCAACCAAATGGCCCCAACCTCGGGCCGTGGCCTGGAGCCAAGTAATAATACTAATGATGACAATGGCGGCAAGTCACATTTATCAGGCACTGACCACATGGCTGACTCGGTCCTACACATGTCACCTGCATTATCTCATTTAGCTTCAGAGGCCTCCATGTGTCAGTCAAAGGGACTGGGGTGCTAAGAGGTCAAGAGACTTGTCTGGGGGCATTTCTAGGTGCCCTTCCTCGATGGGGGGTGGAAGGCCTGCAGGGCCCTGGCCCAGAGCTATCCCTTCCTGCCACTGCCCTGAAGCAGCCAAGCAGAGGGGTTCATCTCGAGGCACCCCCATCTCCTGTGAGACCCGAGCTTAGTATGTCAAACTCCAGCCCCGCCCTTCAGAGGGAAGGCTGGGGTCCCGGGGTTGAGGGCCACATGAGCTGGGAGAGCTGGGGCAGGCCTGAAGGACCCCTCCATCCTTGGCTGGGCTGGGGGAGTGGAGGTAGCTGTCAGGGCTCGGGCCACCACCAGAATTTGCTGCTGACCTTTCACCTCTGGGCCAGCTGGGTCCCCTGGGAGACGGGCTGTAAGCAGGGCTGGGCCCAGCCTCCCTACCTGGGCTGAAAGTGGGTTTCCTGCCTGCAGAGAGTGGGCCCGGGGGACCCACATGTACAGAGGAGCCTGTCAGAGCTCATGCCTCCTGCCCTGGAAGGGGAGGCCAATCCAGGGACGCTGCCTCCCCGCCTAGCCTGCTCCTCGGAGGTGAGCAGATCGGGTGCAGGAAAGCTGCCAAGAAGCAAAGCGCTCTGCAAATAGGGGTTCGGCACGATTGCACTAGCTTTCATAGCCGGGTGGCCACTCTCCTCTGCACTTGAATGTCCAGGAGCCATACCTCTCACCCAGACACAGCTCACCTTCCCCTTGACTGATAGTCATTCATGCACATTTCTAATCCCCCAAGCACAGAGATCAGACAAGGGGAAGCAGGAACTGGGTCTGAGTCTGCTCAGCACAGGGCTTGATATGGAGCTAGCTCCTCCTTCCCATCTCCCTTCCAGAGAACAGCAGGACGGAAGTGGGTGAGGGGTGGGGAGTAAAGTGGGGTGAGAGTTACTTATGGGACAACAGAAACCTGGGCTGGGGGAGCCTGAAGACCCGGGTTTGTGTCCTGACTCTGCCTAACAGATCCCACCTCTCTTTAAAATGTTTGAAAAGAGGGAACCTGGGTGGCTCAGTCGGATAAGCTCTGGTCACGATCTCACATTCGTGAGCTCAAGCCCCACATCGGGTTCCCTGCTGTCAGTGTGAAACCCGCTAGGAAACCTCTGTCTCCCTCTCTCTGCCCTTTTGGGCACATGCGTGTGCACTCCCTCTCAAAATAAATAAACACTAAAATAATAACAACAACAAAAATAAATAAATAAAATGTTTGAAAACAGAAGTGGTATCTTTGGGAACACAGGCTCAGGTCGCCCCGTCAGGGGTGGGATGGGATGATACATTCCTGGTCAGGGCTGTGAAACTGGCAGAGAGAAAACCTACAGAAGCAGCCAGCCCCATGGCCACCTGCAGCAGCCTGGTCCCCAACCCATCATGGCGGCCAGTGGCGACCAGGTTTTCCTGTGGTTCCTCCAGGGCAAGGGCTGGGCATGTTCCTTTGCGTTCCCAGTGCCTAGAGCAGGGTCCGGCCCACAGCGTGCTCCTTACACTTGATTGCCGAATCAGTTTGACTGAGGCGAATGCGGTCCTTGCTCACGGGAGCATCAGTGGAAACGCCAGTGGCTTTATCATCGTGAATACTTGCTCAGCAGCGAGCCCAAGGAAGGGGACGTCTGGCTGGGCATCCTGGAAAGGAAGGAACCCGTGGCTTTACACTTTGGAGGGCATCGATCGCCAGGAGGGATGCAAGACTGGCAAGGGAACCCCTTCCCAAATCATCATGACTGGGCGCGGGGGGGGGGGGGGGGGGGGGGGCCCCGGGGGCGCAGCTCAGGCAGCATCACAGTGGAGACCGTGATCAAACAAACTCCATTTTGAAAATCCGTGTTCAAACCCTGGTAAGATGAGCTCTTGGCCAAATAGCAGTGCATGGCTCACCCTGCAGAGAGTGAGGCCACCATGGTGGGAGGGGCTGAGATCCCAGGGATAAAGACCTTGGATGCGTTTTTCCTTCTCGCTCTGTGGGAGCAAGAAACTGGTCCAACGCCCCCTGCTAAGGGGAACAGGCAAAAGCACAGAAGAGTGAGTCTGTGTCAGTCCCGGAAAAGAGAAGGGATGTTAGGATGGAACTGGCCATATCTGTGGTGCTCAAGTTTTCTGCACCTGCTCGTGAGCCCAGAGTCTCAGCTCTGGGGGGAGGGTGGAACCCCAGAGCGGGGCTGACATTGAAAAGCAGGGAAGGGTCTCTTTGGGAGCTGATACACTTCTGAGTTTGAAGCCAATCCCCACTGAAAATCTGGGAGTTGATTCCTTGGCATGAGAATTCATAGATGAGGAAGACAGACAGCCTGGCGGGACAGACAGAACAGATAGCAGCAGAAACACTACTGCAGACGAATAAGTTCATACATCCTCACAACACGGGGAGGTGAGTTTTGTTACCACCGCTTGGCAGCTGAAAAAACTGAGGCTTCTGGAGGTTAAGTAATTTGCCCAAAGCCACATTGCTAGAAACAGGCAGGTCAGGGTCCCAGCTCTGCTGACCACAAAGGTCAGGGGCTTCCCCTCCAGACCTTCTAGTCGGCTCTACTCGGAACAAACGAGGCTGCTCAAAGCAGCCTCAGCTTGTTCTCACGAGGACGGAAGACTCAGGGCTGCTGGAAGTGGGGGTGCTGGCTATCCGCCAGCGGGGTGGCAGATCCTGCCGGGATACTCTAGTGAGGCTGGCTCCCATGACAACAGTGGGGACACGCCTGTGGCGACAGCTGATGAACGGACACCTGGAATTCCCCAGGGCTCATCCCAGGGCCCTCGTTCTTGGCCCCATTGCACTGAACATTTTTATCAATGGCTTGAGTGGAGGCCCGAGTGGCTGCCTCCCCCTGCTTGCAGATGACCCTCCGCTAAGAGAAACAGGCCCAGAGGCACAAGGAGGATTCAGTCTCCCCGTCAGCGCCCGGAACAACAGGCAGGACCAATGACAGAGATCAGCAGCAGGCAGCAATGACAAAGGTCTGCTCTAGGATGGAAACAAAACCCAAGTGAAAAGGCACATGGGTACTGACCCCACAGAGAAGCTGGTGCACGTGTGGACTGGCTTGTGTGCAAAGGTAGTCGGGGCAGTATGGCGGTTGAAGCTGCAAAGGACTGGAAACAATGTAAATGTCCACCAGTGGGCGTGCGGGGGGGGGGGGGGGGGTCAGTTAAAAGCTTTGGGTAGGTCTGGGCAATGGAAGCCACAGGTCTGATACAAAAAATGAGGCAAGGAGTTATAAGTTACTGATAAGAAAGGTTACGCAAAGGTTACGCAACATGCCTGGTTAAGTAAAAAGGCAAGGTACATGACGTGCACACTGACACTGTAGACTATGCTTCTCTTTGTGTCATCAAAAATGTGTATATATATTTGTGTACACACTGATCGTCTCCAGAGGATACATGAGAAACCAACTAGGCAGCTAGGGTCTTACTTTATACTGCATGTCTTTTGTGCTTTTATTTTGTGCCATATAGGTGTGTGTGTGTGTGTGTGTGTGTGTGTGTGTGTATAAGAGGAATGGATGGAGAAATTCTACTGAAAAAGATCTGGAAGTTTGGCTGACCATAAACTCACTAAAAATGGCTTAAAAAAAACCCTTATAATCTGAGGTTATATTAATAGGAGCATAGCAGCCTGGCTGAAGGAGGTGTGTATTTTGCTATACTGTGTGCTGATCAGGCTGCACCCAGAATGTGGGGCCTCTCTGAGGGAGCCATGTTTGAAGAGAAACCCTAAGAGCTAGATCAGACCTGAGGGGACAACTTGGCTAGAGTAGAGGTGGAGTGGAGGGAGGGAAGCTTGACAGGCACAGAGATATCAAAGAGATCGAGGGTCACTGAAGGGCTGGCATGTGGAATTAGGAGAGGCCTGATTTTTTTAAACTTGTTCCAAAGAACAGAACTTGGATCAATGGTTTGGAAGGCATAGGGAGACAAATTTTGACCTCTGGAAGACCTTTCTAATCATTAGAATTGAATTATATAATAAAAATATAATATTTTAGAAGAATATGTAATGCATTATATAATTTAACAATCTAATGTAATAAAAGTACTTTCTAATAATTAGTACCGGAATGAGCTCCGCATCACTGGATGTAATCAAGAAGCCCCTGATGGCATCTCTCTAGGATGTTGCGGAAGGCATCAGCAAAATCACTGAACCCATATTTTTTGGGCTCACTGCTGGCCTAGTGAAGCTGAACCTCTGCAGATGAAATCTAAAAATCTGCTTTTACTGGTTTATTTTTACCACAGATGCAGACAACTGGACTAATTACACTCCTCAGTTCATCGTGTACTATTGACATTGGTCTGCTCAAAGTCCCTTCTAATGCTACTTTTCATTTTATTTTTCTCCTTCACCCCTGGTCTCCACCTCCGTTTTCCACCATTCCCAACCCCCTGCTTCCAGACCCTCATTTTATGTACTTGCTATAGGTCTTGAAACATGTATCTTCTTTGTATACTGAGTTGTATGGTTTTCTGCATATTTTATAATTAATATAAATGGTGTTACGCTAGGGACGCCTGGGTGGCTCAGTTTGGTTAAGCGTCTGACTCTTGATTTAGGCTCAGGTCATGATCTCACAGTTTGTGAGTTTGAGCCCCGCATCCGGCTCTGCACTGACAGCATGGAGCCTGCTTGGGATTCTCTCCCTCCTTTTCTCTCTGCCCCTCTGCTGCCTGTGCCCTAAATCTCTCTCTCTCTCTCTCAAAATAAGTAAACATTAAAAAAAAATAAATGGCGTTACACTAATTCTCTTCTGTTTCTTGCTTTTTTCTTTCAACACTGCTGTCGTTATGCATTCTTGCATTTGGCTTGTTTCTGACCGTCGCTTGGCCTCTGACTTATCCACTCCCCCAGAGGTGGACACTTCAGCTGCCTCCAGCTCCCCACTAGCCCTAGTTTTGCTGTCATGAGCAGCCGGTGCATGTCCTTTCTCCTCCCCGTGTAGTCATTGTTTCAGGCTCTATACTCACTTGTGGGATTCCGGGATACAGGGTGATTCAGACTTCATTTCACTAAATACAGCCGGATGGCTGCTCTTAGAATGGATGTATCAGTTTATCCTCTTATGTGCAAGGCACAAGGGTCTCATCTCCCCACACTGGGTATAATTCACCTTTCTAATTTGTGCCGCTCAGTTGGGTGTGGACAGGTGCACTGCTGTTTGAAGTCCGCATCTTTCCCATGGCTAGTGAACTTGCACATCCCTTCGTATACTTGGCCGTTGCACTTACTTTTTGTGGTGTGCCTATTCATATATACATATTTTTTTTTTGCTTATTTTTTTTCTATCAGATTCCCCACCTTTCTTCTTCTTGATTAACAGGAGTTCCCCGACTGTTTTAGATTTTAATCCCAGGCAAGTTCTGAAGTTGCAAATATCTTCTCCCAGTCTGAGACTCTTCCATCTTAGCAGGTGTTTTGAGGACCGTCCAGGTTCGGGAAGCCCCAGGGTAGGTATATATGCCGCTTGAGACATTTTGTTACCTGGGCCACTGCAGGCTTTTAAGATTCTTGGGCTTTCTGACGAGTTTCCTTGCCACCCCTGTGGGGAAAACAGAAGCCACAGGAGGGGTGAGGATAAGGTGAGTCATTGTGAATGTAAATGTAGCGCTGGGGCGCCCCCAGTGCCGTCTCTGGCAGCGTGTTGCATCGTGAAGATGTTCATGTGATGTGGCCCAGACAAGCTTTTGAGATCCTCCTGGGAGTTGATACACAGTTCATTTGGGTAAGTCTAGAATAGCTCATTGTTCAGAAGAGGTCGTCAATCTATTGGAATTTTCTCAACAACGGAAGCTAACTCTTTTATCTGTGGAGGTTTTAAAATTTGATGGCAAATGTTGAACACTCCTCTCACTGAGAGGTGGTGGAGGGAGGTCTGTGTTTCCTCCCCTTGAAACTGGGCTGGCCCTAGTCACTGCTTTGCGCCCAATAAAATTTTGCAGAAGTGATGCTGTATGACTTCTGAGGGTAGGTCAGAGAAGACGCTGTCTCTTCTGCCTAGCTCTTTTGGGACTCTCGCTGTAGAGGAAGCCAACTGCCCCGTAAGACGTCCAGCTACCCTGAGACTGCCATGCTGGCGAGGCCATGCCTAGGTGCTTGGGTCAACAACACGAGCCAGGGCCCCAGCCAGTGTCCAGCACCAACCGCCAGCCGTGTGAGCGAGCTGTCTTGGATGACCAGCCCTCTCTGACATCTGACAGCAGCTGTGTGAGAGACCCCAAGGGAGAGCTGCCCAGCGGAGCCCTTTCTGAATTCCCAACACACAAAACCATCAGACAACAACATTGTTGCTGTTTATACCGCTAAGTTCTGGGGTACTCTGTAATGCAGCAGTAATAACCACAACGACCTCCTGGAACATAGCAAGCATCATTACTTCAAATCTTTGCTGATAACTCCAATACGTGTAGCCCTTATGGGTCTGTTTCTATTGTCTGCTGTTCTGATGTTTTACAATTATGTTGTCTCCGGGGCGCCTGGGTGGCTCCGTTGGTTAAGCATCCACTCTTGGTTTGGGCTCAGGTCACGATTTCTCGGTGTGTGAGTTGGAGCCCCTCATCGGGTTCTGTCCTGTCAGTGGGAAGCTTGCTTGGGATTCTCTCTCTCTCTCCCTCTCTTTCTGGCCCTCCCCTGCTTGTACTCTCTCTTTCAAAATAAATAAGTAAACTTAAAAAAGTAAAAAATAAAATAAAATTATGTTGTCTGACTCTGTGTGTGGGTATTTTCAATTATGTGTTAGACATTGTATTTACGGACTTACTTGTAGAACTAACCTGGGGCCTCGAATGATCTGATCTTCCTTCAGAAAGGATTTACCTCTGTGTCTGCCAGGTACCTGGGACACTAATAATACAAAATTACCTACTTTAAGTTTAAGGGCTGTGTGATTGGAAACTGAGTTGTCTACTTTGGGTCTACCCTTAACTCCCAGGATATAGCCCTTTTGGGGTGCCTGCCTAAAGAGAGAGGGCTCACTAAGTCCCACCCTTTGGTAAGCCTAAGACTCCACTTCATGCTCTCTTATTCCCACTAGGCCATTAGAATTGTTGTTCAGCTTCTTAGAATCTGAGCTGACCACTCCTGAATGGGCATATACCCTCAGGGGAAAAATGGCCCTAAGTGCCACTCTTTCCTCTCTGGGTCTCAGGCATGGCCCAGAAATTCTTCCTATCTTGTTAGCTCCTCAGTGCTTCAAGTAGATTTTTTAAATATTTTGTCCAGCTGTTCTAGTTGTCCTCAGTGGGACATGGGTCTAAATCACTTAGTCTGCTATTATTAAATCTTACTTCTTTCAATGTCAAAAACATAAAGAAATATGAAATCATGTCTTTTGAAAGCCCTCGTAAAAAAAAAAAAAAAATGTATCGCGTGGTCCCAAACCTTCTTAAACAGAGATTCACCATAATCCAATTTTCCACGGAAGCCTCAGGATCCTCATTAAGAGTATCTGCTACTGTAGTTAAAGCCTGGTGATGCCCCCAGGGACTGAGTTATGTCATTTTCTTTGCTCCTACTCTGAATAACTCAAGATTGTTTTAGTTTTGTTAGTTCTTGGGTCTCTTTTTATTGTTTATGTCTTTGCCACCTGACACCTTTTGCTATCAATGAGAATAGCTTTGATGGCCTTTTCCCCACTCTGATTTTATTCTTGCCATACTTACGTCAATTGGATAACCGTGCATACTAGAATAGTGGGTAAGGTAAGAGCAGAAAGGCTGCGATTCAGGTAGGGGAAAAAAATTGATGAGTGACGCTCCAAAGTTTAATTGTCAGACTCTAGTCAGACAATTGTCTTTAGTTTGTTTGGAAGTCTGGTCAGGTCTCCGTCTGAATGGTAGAAGTCATGGAGTGTGTGGGCTCCGGAAAAGTAAAAAGTGTTGCCGCAGTTGCCCTGACTTGGGTGCCCCGACTAGAAGCAGGGAGTTTGGGGGTACAAGCAGTGCCCTAAGGCAACTCAGGGGCTGTGGCCGGCCCTAGGCTGCCTTCTCATTGTTTCCGAGGCCCCACCCTGTCTCCTGGCCAAGGAGACTGAAGAAATCTTGGCAGAGAATGCTATTCCCTGCTGCCCTGCGGAGATGACCACTTCACGGAGAGCAGAGGGAGGAAGGAGGAGAAAAGCGAAGAGAAAGGTTCTCTTTCAGGCTTAAGACGATGTGGAGTGGCTGCTCCATGGCCTGCCAAGAGCTGACTCACCGGGCTGGGACAAGGCATTACAGGTGCACTCAGGCCAGAAGACAATAGGCGCCTGTTGCAAACAGCCCCACACCCGAGACGGACCACCGGGGTCAGGTGGAGACAGTCCCTGAGGGAGTGTGGGGGCTGGAAGGGCAGGCGAGAGAAGGCTTGGCCTGGGAAGCTGTTCTTGTGCAGCCTTCCCGGGGCCTGGCTCTGATCACTCACAGCCGTGGGGACCCTGTGATTTCATGGCCAAGGGACAGGAGCCCTGGACCAGGGGCCAGAGACCCGGGGCGGCCTCTATGGTGGGCCTCATTCCTCATTTGCCAGGTCTAAAGTTCTAGTTCTAATGGCCATTAGCATGCTCTGTAATGTGGGGAAAGGTACCCACACTTTCCAAACCTCATTCCATCCCCCTCTGGGCGAATCCTTACCTGTATCATCTCTTTAAGTCTCTACTGTCCTCTGTAATAGGTGCCATTGTTCCTCCCTTTTTACAGACGTGGAAACGGAGGCACAGATGGCCTGATGAGGCACAGCCTGGTTTCAAAGCCAGAGCTGCGTGGTCTGGAGCCCATGCTAAGCCCTGCGTTGCCACCTGAGTAGACCAGGACCCAACACCCTGAATCTTGGCAAATACAGGGGGTCTGGCAAGGCAATAGGGGTAAGATGGTCAGGAAGCTTCCTGGAGGGGGGGGGGGTTGAGCAGCTCCCGGCATGGGGGCATACAACATGGGAAATGAAGGCTGGTGGGGATTGGAAGCTGAGGCTTAGATTCTTTCTTTTTTTAAATTTTTTTTTAATATTCATTTCGTTTTGAGAGATAGAGAGACAGAGCACGAGCAGGGGAGGGGCAGAGAGAGACACACAGAACCCGAAGCAGGCTGCAGGCTCTGAGCGGTCCGCACAGAGCCCGACGCGGGGCTCAAACTCGCGAACCGCAAGATCATGACCTGAGCTGAAGTCAGACACTTAACCGACTGGGCTACCCAGGCACCCCGCTCCCCACCCTGTTTTAATGTTTATTTATTCTGAGAGACAGAGCACTTGCATGAGGAGGGGGAGGGGCAGAGAGAGAGAGGGAGAGAGAGAGAGAATCCTAAGCAGGCTCCACACTGTCAGTGCAGAACCCGACTCAGGGCTCCAGCTCACGAATCCATGAGATCATGACCTGAGCCAAAATTAAGAGTCAACACTTCACTGCCTGAGCCACCTAGGCACCCCTGAGACTTAGATTCTTAGCTGACTCCTGCACTCAGCAAATTGGAGGTAGGGTGGAAGCATGGGGAGGGAGACGTACTCCCGCCTCTCCTAAGCCCTGGGGGAGTGACCTGGGACCCCCTTCAGGGCTGGATGCCCGGGGCAGGCTGTTCACTGCTCTGTCTACCGCCAGCTGTGTGAACTTGGACAAGTTCTGGAGACTTCCTAGATTCAGTTTCTCATCTGTAAAATGGGAATTATCATAGGGACCCTACGAGGTTGTTAGCATAATGAGACTTAGTGAGCGAGGGGATTCATTTAGAGGCCCCTCACCTGAACCTCCCCCTTCCCCTCCTCCTTCCCTGGGCTTCGCTTTCCCGGGCACCTTCACTTCTCCGTTTTTCCTCAGAGGCCTCCTTGCTGGAGTCTGACATCCTCTGTGACCCAAACCATCGCTACCCATTGGAGTTAACGTCTTGAGTGACCAGAGCCTTCCTACCTCATCCCCCCTCACCTCCTCTCCTGGGAGGGGCCCGAGGTCCTCAGCCTGCGCTCCCTGATTGCTCTGCCTATGGGGCCCCCATCCGGGGCCCACATGGATCTTTTTCTCTGCCTTTGCCTGCTGGCAGGAGATGAGGTGTAAATGCCCCCAGAGTAGAGTGCCTGGAGTCCAGGTTCAAGGCGGCTTCTACTTTATTGAATGGCTGGATCAGCTCTCAGCCCTCAGTGAGCTTTCCTGTCTGAAAAGCAAGGTTGTTTGGGGGCTACTCCCACAGGGGCTCAGGGTGAGCCAGCAGAGGTGGCTCCATGACTCCAGCCCGTGGCTGCACTCCCTGGGGAGGCAGGGGCTGATGGGGCCTGACAGGCAAGGATGGAGGGAGAGCCGCCCTCCCTTCCTCCTCTGGCTGCTCTCCCTTCCACCCTCCCCCTGCCCAGAAGCCTCCCAGGGTCCTTTCCCTGAAAAAGAAACCATCTGGCCTGCCTCTTTGGAGGACAGGGCCTCGATAAGGAATTAGGTGAGCAAATCCAGCCTGCATGTTAATCCTTGCCTTCTTTAAGCTGGCCAGAGAGATGGGCAGTATGAGGGCCTGGCCCCAGGAGTAGTCATGTCCAGACCTCCTGCTATCAAGGCAGCAGACGATTAGCCAATTAGCCCGGAGGAAACCAGGTCTGGCTCCTTGGGGGCTCTGGGCTGCATCTCCCCGGAGAGCAGGGGCTTCTGGGAGGGCTGGTTTATGGAAGAGGGGCAGCTGGGGGCCTTGCCCGGAGCCCACAGGGTATCCAGAGGGCGGGGCCTTCTTGGCTGCCATTTACAAGGGAAAGGACAACAGGGGTGGGGCTCTGCACTGAGCACCCCAGCCTGGCCTCTGGGGTGTGGGTCCCGCGATGGCAGAGAGGACTTGGTGCACAGCCAGTGCCAGTTTACGGTCAGCCCTGCCGTTATTACTAGTGCTGTTATGTTTCCACCGTGCGCCGAGTACCTACGATACGACATTGTCTCTGTGAAGTCATATTATTAACTCCAGGGCGGATGGGAGGAAATTGAGCGGAAATTCAAACTCAGGTCTTCCAAACCTGACATCTCAGATATTATGCTTTGCTGTATTTGTGTCACTCTGGGTCATCAGGGGCACTTAGTTGCAAAAGCAGATTTCCTAATCCATCCAAGGCCTGCTCAGTCAGGGTTTCTTAAGGGTAGGGAAAATCGCAGGCATCTGTGGTCTCAACGAGCCCCCTACCAGCACATCACAACTGCCTCTGATGCAAGAGTCCTGCGGTCTGACTCAGAGAAACTCCGACCTAGGAGCCCCTCACCCTCTGAGCTGGGTGGAGCAGCGGGGTCCCACTCCTCCGAGGTGGGGAGAGCGTCTCTCAGCCATTTCCTCCTTCGTCCACTGAGGAGCCAATCATGCCTCTAGAGGCCTTCCAGAAGCATGGCAGTGGTGGAGGGGCAGGCAGGTGCACCTCTGGCAGAGGGGTTCACCAGCCTCATCTCCAGCAAGCCTGGAAGCCCTAGCCTCATGGATTGCTTCTCTGCATCCATGATGGCGAAGGCCCAGAGAGGACCCTCTGCTGATCTGAAGCCCCGTGGATCTCAGGAGAGGGCAAACCCGCAGGCCGGTGTGTCCCTGCACTTTGGCCACTGGCGCCCACGGGCATGTCAGTCAAGCCTGTTTCTCATCAGCCTCTCTGGGCCTTGAAATCAAGGCTTGAGGCTGGCGAGTGGCCTTGTGGTTTAGAAGGAAGGGGAGGCCAAGTCCTCGAGCTCTCAGGGCCTCCGCTCTCATAAGCCTGCCCAGGCACACATGTGCACGTGCACACACACACGCGCGCGTGCGTGTGAGTTGGAGACAGACGTGCAGCATGCAAACACCCACCTGCACATGTGCTCGGGGCTCAGGGCTGCAGGCCCAAGGGAGCCCTGGGCTCTGGGGTGGCCCGGTACAGACCTTGGCAGCCGGGGAGACAGGAAGGCCTGACCTAAGAAGGCCTCACTCTGGCCAGTCCTGGCTTCTCCCAGCTCCGTCCCTTTCTCCTCAGGCTGCTGGGCTCCAGCACAGGGGAGGCCATCAGCTCCGGCAGGTTCTTCTTTTCCTCTACCTGACCTAGAAGGGCTCCTAGCCTTATGCGGGAGCATATGAGGTACGAGGAGCCTCCATGGTGAAGCGTCCTCTGCCCTCTGTCCCCAGACAGTGAAGAACAAGACTGGTGCCCGAGGAGCACTTGTGTGGCCAGTGTGGGTCTTGCTGGGGGGGGCCAGGCAGGCATCGGTCAGACCCTGACCTCAGACCTGAACGACCCCTGACCGGTGCCTCCTCTGTGTTAACTCCAAGGTTAACCCCACAACAGGGCAGGGGCTGGGGTCCCACTGTCCTGGGCTAGAAAGTGGGGCCATCAGGGGCCAAGGGTCTTGGACACTGACCTGGTCATCTGGCCCTGCCTCTGTGGGGGGTGAGCCGGACTGACTCAGGGGTGGGTCGTCTCACCGCAGCCCCCCCTTCCCCATTTGGATTTGGGGGCCCTGGGCTACCACTAGCTACAGTCCACTTTACGAGCTCCTTCAAGGCTGGGGCTTCGATTCTCACGTTGTACACCCAGGGCCAGTGTGGGACCAGGTGCACAGTCAGTGCTCCAGACGCACCAGGTAGGGAAACGCCCCCTTCTGCTCCCCATTCCTTTCTTACTATGTGCTCAGTTTCTTTCTTCCTTTCTTCCCTTCCCTTCCCTTCCCTTTTCTTTCTTCCTTCTCTCTCTCTTCTTTTTCTCCCTCCCTCCCCCTTCCTTCCTTCCTTCCTTCCTTCCTTCCTTCCTTTCTCTCTTTCTCTCTTTCTTTCTTTCCCATCCTATGTCTCAGACCTGGAGCATCCCCCCACACTGCTGAGCCTGCTTAGGACCCCCAGAGAGGGCATAACTTGATCTTCCAGAAGCTTCCCATCAGGGGCCAAATCCAGCCTCTCTGCACCTTGAGGAAACTGAGGCTTGAGGCTAGCCAGCAGGATCTTTTCTTCTGGAGATATGATTCCTCAGGGGCGGCCTACAAGACCACTTCGAGATTGGCACTTCCCTCATGGTCATTATGAGCAGCGCCCCTGTGCCGGCCCCTCTCAGCATTGGCACTTATGCCAACTCTCCTCACCTACCCTCCTCCTGGTCTGAGGGCTGCCCTCTTCAGCCAACTTAACGAGTCCTGCACTGGACCCACCCTGGGCTCGGCGCTGAGGGGGTTACAGGCCATGCCTGGCAGGGGCTGACAGTCTGGCTTGGAGATGCCCACTCTCCTGTGAGAGATGGGCCACAAGCAGTCAGTCAAGGCTCAGGAGCAAGGACCAAATGCAAGTCCCTTTGGTCAGAGATGGCTTACTCAGTCCTGGGCAAGGAGCTGGGACAGGTGGGACTGTGAGGGGCATATGAGGGGCAGGGTAGGCACCTGAGGGTCTATAGGAACATCCCTAGGCTGTGAGGCAAGCAGCTGTGGGTTTGAGAGCTCAGCCTCTGGCCCAGACTGCCTGGATTTGCATTCAGGTCTCACCCTCATGAGCAAACAGGACCTCTGTGACATAGCCGTACTTGGTAGAGCTGTTTCCAAAAGTGAGGGAGTTTCTCGATTTAAAACACTGAAATAGAATAGTACTTGGCACCTAGTAAGCCCTCAACTGACATTCGATATCATTGTCATAGCCTGGAGGAAAACCAAACCCACCCTAAAGAGCTTTAATTGACTGTTGACGTTTGGTTTCCTCCACTGGGCTCCGAGCTCCCCAGGCCCTTTATCTCCTATGCCTGGCACATCTCAGAGACTCAAAAACGTGTGTTGAAAGGATGCACACGGGAATGAGCGAATCAGGGAGAGGGGCATCAAGAGATACTTCCTGGAAGAGGCAGCGCCAGTGGCAAGGGTCCCACAGAGGTGGGGACGGTAGCCCAAGGGAAGGCCCGGAGGTCTCTGGCCGGGCTGGTGCCAGGGGAGGCTCTCAAGGAGAGGAGCCCAGCCAGGCCTGAGGGAGGCAGCAGGGAGGAGGGAGGCTGGAGGGAGACCGAGCTGGCCAAAGCCCTCGGCAGAGGCTGGACAGCCGCGTCCCCTGCCCTGGGTCACAGGGGCCTGGGGCTGGGGGAAGGCTGCCCTGAGGTGAGGACGGACAGGGAGAGGCAGGGAGAGACGGGGAGAGGCAGCGGCGCCCTTCGGCTCAACCCCATCTTCCTCCTCCGCCCAGGCACCGGCACCGGCGGGCCGTTTATGGAGCCTGCAATTCTCTTGTCACTGGGAGAAAAACCAGCCTCGCTCCACAGACCCCTCCACCAGTGGAGAAGCAAGTGTCGAAGATAAGAGGAGTTTAAACAAATGCACTCCCATGCAGACGTATCGAGGGAGCTCTCTCTCCCCTTTCTCTTTTCCTTTCCTTCCTTCCTTCTCTCCCTCCCCCCTCCCTGCCATCTTCCTTCTTTCCTTCATTTTTTATTCTTAACAACCCGTTAACCTTATTAACAACCTATCCCACAGGGCAACAAAACACACCACTAAAGCAACGCCCCATCACGGTGTCATTCCGTACGAAACACTGAGGATCTATGAAAGGTTTTATTGACCCAGAGCCAATTAAAGGGTCATCCTGTTCATTCCTCTGCCTCCAGATATGCCAACTGCATATAGATCCCTACAGAGGTGGCCCTGTTTGCCTCAGAGGTGCCCTGTGGCCCCTTCTTCTGTCCAGCCCACGAGCAGAACTCTAGGGAATGATTCTTGGGCAGCAGAAGGCCCAGTCTAGTCCCAGTACTGACTACCACCCGTGGAGCAGGTGAGGCTGTGTTGGGCGCAGCTCAGGCTGGATGGTGGGGAAAATGTCTCCGAGGGGGAGACACAGCCCTGCCCTCAGGGAGCCCCAGTCTGAGGGGAGATAGTCCTGCCCTCGGGGAACCCCAGTCTGAGGTGGGGGAGACACAGTCTTACCCTCAGGGAGCCCCAGGGTGAAGGGAGACACAATCCTGCCCTCAGGGAGCCCAGAGTCTGAGAGGGAGACAGCCCTTCTCTCTGGGAGCCCCAGTCTGAGAAGAGATACAGCCCCGCCTCGGGGAGCCTCAGTCTGAGGGGGAGACACAGCTTATGCTCTAGGAAACCCCTGGTGTAAGGCAGTCGAGAACTGCACCCCAGATATTAACTGGTTTTTTCACTTTTGATGCAAGGTGACAAGACGTTATGTGGGGCGGGCCCCCCAAATCTTTATCACACAAGGGCTGAGTGAGCACGTGTGCGAAGATGTGACAGGTTAAGAGGCCATGGGAAAAAGTATCCTCTCTTAGTTCCTCGATCCCTTTTCTGTCCCCAGCCTGACTGACCAACAGGGAGGGTCACTGGAATCCAGGGTTCCCTTGAGGCAGGGGAGAGTCGGGGCTAGAGAAGTGAGAGGTTGGGAGAGGCCCGCGGAGTGGCTCTCTGGAGTCTGGCAGGCGAGTGACCACAGGAGATAAGCCCCGGTGATAAGGGGCAATCAAGCCACCTCATTTAGTGGAGAGCCTGTCGGTGACAAGCCGAGCCCTGCACGGGGATGTGTGTGGTGGGGGACTGGGCACGATTCAGGAGCCCTCCGCTGGAGGTCAGGGCAAGAGGCTTTCCAAGGCAGCCCCCTGCGCTTGCTTCCTGTCTCTGCCCAGGTGGAAACATTCCCATTCCCTGACGGGGGAGTATCTCCAGCGGGACCTCATTAAGATGGAGACGGTGGGGATGGAATGTTGGTGGGGGGGCTTCCTGGATTCCCAGCAGCTTCTCGGCTCCTCCCTTGGTCCCATCATAACAAGTGCGAGCAGACCGGCAGCAGGCGCGTCCACTGAAGTTCCTATGACCTAGAGGCCAGAGGGAGGATTCCGGGGAGGGAGAGCGTGAGCCTCAGGGTTGGCCGTGGCCTTTTCAGAACAGAAGAGTCCCCTCTGGGGCTTGGGTGATAAGCTGGGGTTGCCTGCAAAAGCCAACACTGGGAAGACTTTTAGGTTCAGAACAGGAAGCTGAGGCTCACGGAGGGGAAAGGTCTTGCCTAGGGCCACCCAGCCCACCCCAGAACCGCAGTCAGACTTCCACTCTGCTCCGTGCACAGGCGTGGATGCTGTGGGCTGTGTTCTGTAGGCCCAGCGGCTGCAGTGGGGCCCTGGAAGGGGTCCCAAGCCCAGATCTGGCCCACGACCATGGACAGCCAAGGCGACCCACATGGGATGGCCCCCAGACTTCCCGGCGACGCTCACTCATCACTCCATTAGCTGCTCTCCTGCGGACAGTCCACAGACGGTTCTCATTCTGGCCTGGTGCTCCCTAGACCCAGTAAGAGCACTAGGACAAACTCAGTTTACGAGTCCCCAAGGACCTCTGCATTCACTTCAGTTTCAACCAGAGCACAGTGTGGTCAGGCAGGCAGATTAGCTCTCAGGAAAATAGCCTTCAACCTTTACCAGGTAATGCCACAGAGAAATGCTAAGATTGTGTGCAGCTGGGCATGGTTCCCTGCCCTGTCTTCCCTTCCAGAAGGGGGAGCAAAAGGCATGGGGACGGCCCGCTGTGGGGAAGGGAGCAATGGCATAAATCAAAATGCCTGAAATGAATATGGATGGGAGCATGCTTTATGCAAACATATGCAAATAGGCATGCAAATCTACCCCAGAGGATGGGGAGGTGAGGAGGACATGTGCAAATCTGGGTTCCAGAAAGTCTTGACAGTGAGAGTCTCTGTTCTAGCGACCAAAAACCAGGGGTCCCCAAATATATTTGTGCACAGAGTTTGGGTCTTTCTGCCCTACTAGAGTCCCAACTCTGTCGCTCCATTTCCTCCCTCTGCTTGTATCATGTAGTCACTCAGGGGCTGGGGCAGAGCACGGTAGGGCCCACATGGAGCCTCCCATAGGGCGTAGCTTCCTTCTACTTTACCCAGGCCACACTGCTAAATGCCCTCCAGCTCCTAACCACTGACCCCTCTGAACGGCTGGAAAGGGTCTGTGGCTGCCCATCTCCTGTGACTGCAGTCTTCACCCCATGTTTGGCCTGTCCCCCAACAAGAGGCCAAGAGAGTGGTCTTCCCAGGAAAGATGGTGTCCCCCATGGGCCCTCCTGCTATTTCCAGCAATGCCCAGCACGCAAAAGATGCTCAATAACAGATGAATGATGGAATAGATGAATGCACAAACACAAATTCAAATGCACGGTCCCTTCCCTCTGGGGCCCACTGTGCTCCCCTTCTGCTTCTGAGTATTTCTCCCGCTGCATGTGTATCCGAGCTGAAACATTTGTGCTCTTCCTTCGTGTCCTCAACCAGCCTGAACTCACCACGGGCAGGAATGTCTCCTGGTCATCGTTCTGGTCCTGCATCTTCCCTGGAGGCTCTCAAAGGTTGACTGACTCAATGAACACACCGACTTGTGGTTTGTAAGTGTCTGCCTGCTTCCCTCTCCCCCTTGCTGGGTCTTGAGTGCCTGGAGGATGAGAATAGGCTCACTTGTCTGTAGAACTCGGGGCTTGGCACATAATAGGCACTCACTGCATGTGGGACAGATAGATGGGTGAATGGGGACCTCTGGGAGTCCTAACCAGCTGACAGGTCTCTTTCCTATTAGATCTCCAGAGTCTTGGCTCTTGGGCAAGTAAAGGATGAAGTGAAGGGATAAACAAGTGAATGAATAAATGGCTGAGTCCTGCAGGGCATCTGAAGATACTGTTGCCTGCTGCACAGTGTCACTGTCCCCAGCCCAGGTGACTTAGCACACACATGTGTCCTGTGCTCAGATCTGAGCGCCTCTCCTGATTTCTCCCCTGAGGCCTGTTCCAGCCTGCAGGCCTTTGCTCTTATGCCGACCCTCCCACAGCCTTGATACCCATGGTTCTTCCTGTGGCCTTGAACCTCCCCCCGCCTGCCATCACCCCATCCACCTGTTTGACCCAGAGCCCCACAGCCTCTGGGTGGCTTTTTCCTTCCTTCTTTGAGGTTGCTAGGTCAAGTTCAGCTCTGAAGCCAGCTAGACTTTCTGGGCTTGAATCTGTCTGCCTTCTGCTATCTGCCAAAGTGCAAGAGACTGAATCTTCTCCGGCCTCAGTTTTGACCTCTGTAAAATGGAGATAATACTGGCTGTTAAGAGGCTTAAATGAGGCTACAAATTGACTCCTGGAATGGAGTCAACTGCTTGCTCAAGTATTTGGTACTCAGGTCTTTCTTTCCCTCCCTGCACCTGCCAATGTCCCTATAGCCCCTTGTGAGGCCACTGTCTGCCCAGGAGAACCCTCCTGCTTTCTAGGAGCAGGAGTAAAGGACTCACCTCTATAGGAAGTGGGGTTCTGGAGCTGGCTCAGGTGGAGCCCCCACGAGGAGCCGAGAAGGAATTGGGCCCATTAAGCCAGAAAAGAGGAGGTGCGCTAGAGAGAAATAGAACTGGAACCCATGTACGAAGCATTCCAAAGAAACAGCTAAAACTGGACCAAGCCAGAGTTTGAGGTTAGGTACAAGAAAGGACTTCCCATAAGGAAGGTTGAGGAAGAAGCACACTGTCAGAGACAGAAGCCAAAGCTCTCCTGCCTGAAGTTTAGGGGGCTTTCGAGGAAAAAAAACAAAAAAAAACAAAAAAAAAAAAACCATTTGAATTTATCTTCTGCTTCCAAGTTATCAGAGTGTTGGCCTAATCCTTATCTTATTCCATACCCATAATAAGCCCTTAATACATGCCAACAGTATACAGCCCCCCCCCCCCCCCCCCTTATTCGCGGTTTCGCTTTCCATGGTTTCAGTTACCCGCGGTCAACCTCGGTCTGGAAACAGAGGAGCCTCCTTCTGACATCCTCAGAAGGTCGGAAGTAGCCTGCTGCCATGTCACAATGCCTGTGTCATTCCCCTCACCTCCTCACGTGGGCATTTATCATCTCAACACAAGAAGAGGCGGTGAAGACAGTAGAATAAGTTATTTTGAGAGAGAGAGAGGCCACATTCACATAACTTTTATTCTAGTCTGCTGTTATAAGTGTTCTACTTTATTACTAGTTATTGCTGTTAACCTCTTACTGTGTCTAAGTTATAAATTAAACTTTATCATAGGGATGTATGTGTAGGAAGAAACATGATATATATATCACAATATGTATATAAATAAATTTGTGTTTATAATTATATTAGGGTTTGGTACTATTCATGGTTTCAGGCATCCATGAGGGGTCTTGGAACATAACCCCTGTGGCTGGGGGGAGGGGGGGTCCTGTAGTTTATAAAACAGTTGGGACAAGCATCGTGATTCCCCTGTCACACAGGGAGGGAAGAAGGTTCTGAGAGGTCACGAAACTGGCCCAAGGTTGGCCAGCAGAGGGTCAGGGAACTGGGCTGAGATCTCCCTCACGAGTGAGCCCAGTTTGTTGGCTTTCTCTCACCCTTTCCGGGGTTTGGTGAGTCTGGCATGTTCTTTGAAGCTGAGGTTTAACGCTGGTTTCTTTTGTTGAAGGAAAATAATAGGAACTGGAGGGTGGAGGAGGTTTTCCCAATGGCTGGAGTGCAGTGGGGCCTGAGTCTGTCCCTTTACATCTGGAGCTGGGCTGGGACCTGTGTGGAGGTCAGTGAGGAAGACTGTCCCTGAGGTAAAAAAGGGAACATCAGGGCAGGGAGGAGGGGTTGGGCCTCTGAGTTTCCATCAAAGGCAGACGCCTCTTTGACCCCATCTGGGCGGCCCGCCTTTCACCCGCCTGTGTGGCCAGCCACCCCCATTCCCACCCCAGCCCGGCCCATCTCCGCCTTGCCCCAAACCTGCAAACAATGCGTTGTTGACAATCCACGGGGGCTAAACACTCGATAACACGGTCCCCACCACGCCAGACATCCTAACAGCGGGCCGGGGGGTGGGGGCTCTGTGCTGTGACGGGAAGATGCTTTGAATACATCATCCTGTCAACCGAGTTTATTATTCTTTCGGTCAAGATAAACCGCAGCCGCCATCGAGGGGCTGTATAAATTCCAGGCTCAGAAGTCAAGCAGGCCCCACTCCTTGTTAAACACTCACTCACACACACACGCACACACACGCACATAACATAAATCCTGCTGAGAAAATACTACCCCTCTTGGCCCCACAGGGCTCTCAGGGGCTCAGTAGCCTCTGTCTCCTGGGGTGGTCCTAGGAGCAGCTGCAGACGTTGGGGACCCAAGGCTTGGGCCTACCCTTGGGCCACTTTCCTTGCCAAGACTGAGCGGACTCATCATGGGGGCTGAGGAAGGGCTCCCCATGGGAGCCAGCTGTCCTTCCGTCAAGCCCAGCCTCTTGACTCCTGGACTTCTGTCTGTCCAAGGCCACAGCCCTGTGTGGGTGGCCAGAGCACCCACATGGCTGTGTCGGGAAGGGCGGAGGCTTTCAGACTCTGGAGCGGACAGCCAGGCCCTCAGAGAAAGCGGACCCCTATGAGGCCTCCAAAAGCAGCCGGATTCTAGTCTGGGGGCGGAGGAAGGGGACCCCATGGACCATCCCCTCTCCCCACCCCACACACGTAGAAGAAATGCTGGGGAATCCATGTCACTTCCACGTGCTGGCCAGAGAGGGGGACCTCTGCTCTCAGTTACAAACTCAGGCCTTTCCTCCCAGGGCCCCCGGGTATTTGCAACTGGAAGGGAGGGGCTCTGCAGGCCTCATTTCGGTCTTGCCCTGTGTCACCTGGGGACTTGAAATCAAATCAAAACAAAGCAAAACCACATGCTGGATGCAGGGACAACAATAGGTCGGCAGCCAGACGTGGTGGAAAGAACACGAGCTTTGGTGAGCGATCTGGCTAGATTTGGTGCTCCAACCTTCAGGCTCCTTCTCAGTAAAAAGGGGAGGGTCGTATCTATTATACGGTATTATCATAAGGATTGGAGCCAAAATGGATCACGTAGTAGGGTCCTGTGTCAATTCCCTCCATTCACAATGCCCTCTTCCTATTCTCAGCTAGGCCAGGGAGGTAATAGTATCATCCCATTCTATGGATGAGGAGGCTAAATCTCCAAATAGAGCCCAAGGCATCTCAGGCAGGAAACCCATTTCTCTTCTAACTCCAGAGCGAGCGAGCGAGCGAGCGTATGACAAATTCTTATATCTCACTTGCTGTGTGCAGGGGACTGTGCTGGAGAGTGAAGGAACGAATAGAAGGACCTCGATCGGAGGTTGTCCTCCTCTACGGTGCTAGCTGTGTCACGTCAGGGATCTGTCTGTCTGTCTTCTGCAGGGCACGTCTCACCCTGTCCAGGAGGACTCCAGCTCTCGCAGGCGAGGCTCTAGATCTGAGGTCCGAGGGCTGGTCCCACCACCTTGGTGAGCCACGTGATTCCAGGCAGATGTTTTGATCTCTCTAAGCCTCATTTTCCTCCTCTGTGAAATGGATGTCACAGGATGTGGTCTCGGGAAGGACTGTTGAGGAAGGACCTGGCCAAGTCCAGGGGCCCGCTCAGGTGGAGGCATTCTTACTATCCCAAGGCAAAGAAGGAGGGCGATCCCAGATGCGAGAGGCCCGGCTCATGTAGAAGCAAATTGCTGTCCCCACCACCTGGACGGCTGCCACCTCCTAAACCGTTCCCAACAACTGGTCTGAGGATCACGCCGAGCATTTGGGACATGCCACCTCCCCCTGCCAGCAAGAACAGCAAGTACGCAGAGGAAACTAGCAAGCTACAAGGGGCTGTGTGCCCGGCCCCATGGACGTCTCCACCCACCCCCTGCCCCGTTATCTGCACCCAGGCCTCCCCAGGACTCAGTACCAGCGTTTGGAGCGGGCTCCTTGGAGTGCTCATGAAACAGGATGTACACAGCCCATGCCAGGGAATTTGGCCCCTTCCAGGGGACACTGGTTTGGGAAGAGCATCTGGCCATGTGCCTATGCTTTCCAGAGACTGGAGCTCAGGGAATCACTCAATGGTGCTTTCGAGGTTGCCAAGGGGATAATGGCCTGAACCTCACCCCCCAATAAACCTTCTTTGACCTGGTTTGTATCTTGGGCTCCACCTAAGACCTGACTGAATAGAGAATTCTACTGCTCAAAAGCTAGCAGGGAATTCACCGATGGAGTTCACCCCTCTCATTTCACAGATGAAGAGACTGAGGTTCAGAGAGACTGCAGCCACGCAGAGATTAGAGACAAGCTGAGGTTAGGCTCCTGGCCCAGCACTCACTCCTCTGCTCCAGCCTGCCCACAGCCATTGCCCAACAGCTCACCAAAGCTGGGGTCATGAGGATTCTGTCAGAATCGCCCGGGCAGCTTGTTAAAATTAGGAACCTGGTGATCTGGATTCTTTACAAGCTCCCCGGGTGATTCCCATTCATACCCAGGACTTTGGGCCATGAAAGACGCTTGTAAATCATCAGTACGGAGGTACATGTCTGCTGTGTGACTTTAGGCAGATTACTTTCCTTCTCTGTACCTCAGATTCCTCATCAGCTAAAGGGAATAACAATGATACCTGGTGCCCAGCCTGGTTGTAATGTTAAATGAGTTAACTCACACAACATCTCATCCTTTTCACCCTGTACTTCCCTCACTCTGCTCCAACTATAGCAGCCTCCTAGCTCTTCCTTGAACACACCATTCCTGTTCCTGCCCCAGGGACTTTGTACTTACTATTCCTTCAGCCCAGAGAGTCCCACGCTCCCTCTCTCAGCGTCTTCAGGAGTTTGCTCACATGTCACCAAATCAAAAGCCTTTGCTGGTCAGCCCTTCTCCTGATTTACTCTTCACCACCCTAGATTATTTTCGGTTTACTCACTCGGCTCATTCTGTTTTTCCCACTAGAATGTGAGCTCCCTCGGGGCAAGGGAGCCTTGCTTGATGCCATATCTCCAAGGTCTAGAACAGTGACTGGCACCCAGTGAATATTTTTCCTATTTATTTATTTATTTAAAAATTTTTATTTAAATCCAATTTAGCTACCATGGTGTAATATTGATTTCAGGAGGAGAATTTAGTGATTGGTCACTTACAGATAACATCCAGGGGTCATTCCAACAAGTGCCCTCCTTAATGTCCATCATCCGTCTAGCCCATCCTCCCACCCACCTCTCCTCCAGCAACCCTCAGTTTGTTCTCTGTATTTAAGAGTCTCTTATGGTTTGCCTCCCTCTTTGGTTTTATCTTATTTTTTCCTTACCTTTCCCTATGTTCATCTGTTGTGTCTCTTAAATTCCACATATCAGAGAAATCATATGATACTTTTCTCTGATTGACTTATTTTGCTTAGCATAATACATTCTAGTTCCATCCATGTTGTTGCAAATGGCAAGATTTCATTCTTTTTGATTGCTGAGTAATATTCCATTATATATATAATTATAAATTATATACATACATATGTGTGTGTATATACCTACACCACATCTCCTTTTTTTTAATGTTTTTTTCATTTATTCATTTTGAGAGAGAGCCAAGCAGGAGAAGGGCAGACACACACACACACACACACACACACACGCATGCACACACACACACACACACACACACACACAGAATCGGAAGCAGGCTCCAGGCTCTGAGCTGTCAGCACGTCAGCACAGAGCCCGACACAGGGCTCGAACCCATGAACCACGAGATCACGACCTGAGCCGAAGTCAGACGCTTAACCGACTGAGCCACTCAGGTGCCCCCACATCTTCTTTATCCATTCATCAGTTGATGGACATGTGGGCTCTTTCCATAATTTGGCTATTGTTGATTGTGCTGCTATAAACATTGGGGTGCATATGCCCCTTCGAATCAGCATTTTTGGGTCCTCTTGGACAAATACCTAGTACAATTGCTGGGCCATAGGGTAGCTCTATTTTTGATTTTTTGAGGAACCTCCCTATCAGTAAATGTTATTGATTGAATGGATGAAAATAAAATCCTTGAAATTGTGCTGGGTACATAGCAGGTGCCTAATAGATGCAGTTACTATGCTCGTTCACATCTCTACCAACATTGGACATGATCAAGGCCAAATGTGACCCATGGCTCAAGCCCCCACGGGTGGGGAAAGAAGGAAAGAATGCATTTTCCAGGCTTAACTAGGCCCAGGTGAGCTGTGTAACCTCAGGTGGGGGTGTCAATGTCTCTGAATCCCAGTTTCCTCTCTGATCAAATGCGGATGCCATACCTGTTCTGTGTTTGGCATTTCTGGGAAGGGTATCCAGGTGCTATGTCTCTGCTGATATTTTGGCTCTCGGCTAAGAAGCACACAGGACCCAAGGACAGATGCCTGAGTGAGGTCACGACTTAGGGATCTCATGTCACCCTGACATGGGAGCAGACTTGTCACCTGCCTAGGTGATGCAGATACAAGGACGGTTGCCTCACCAACGGAGGGACGTGCTGGGAGCTCCTGACAGGTGGGAAGAGACCTCCAGATGGCCCCCTCCCTGTCTCCACCTCCTCACACCCAGCTTCTTTGGACTGAGGGAGACGGGGAGATGGCTGCCGATACGGTACAGGCCCTGCTGGGTGGGCTAAGCCCACAGGACAGTCTCACCGTCGCCACTGTCCCCCCGGGGGGCTCCCCACCCTGGGTCCGCCCACACTGGGGGACAGCTTTAAGAACAGTTTTCTCCCTGAGGTCGGGGGCTCATGTGGAGCCTGAAAGTGACTTCAGGGATGTGTTCAAAACGGATAGGTCTGGTACTTCTCCCACTGCTGGCTCACAACATGTATTCCGATCACACAAATGAATAAGTGAATGAATGAATGAATGATCAAGTTTTTCAGACTTTACTCCCCAGGCTGGGGCCTCAGGCTACATCTGCTTCTTCCCCATTGTGGGAAAATGTAGCAGTTCAACAAAGAAGATACTTCTACGGTATGTTTTTTGTTTTGTTTTGAGAGACCGAGACAGAACATGAACTGGGGAGGGGTGTGGAGGGGAGGGGGGAGGAGGAGAGGGAGAGCGGGGAGGAGTGGAGAGAGAGA
This sequence comes from Herpailurus yagouaroundi, assembly GCF_014898765.1. Lineage (NCBI taxonomy): Eukaryota > Metazoa > Chordata > Mammalia > Carnivora > Felidae > Herpailurus > Herpailurus yagouaroundi. The sequence goes on along the minus strand of NW_024412394.1, from coordinate 10,268,385 downwards.
CGGAGACACGGAATCGGAAGCAGGCTCCAGGGTCCGAGCTGTCATCCCAGAGCCTGATGCGGGGCTCAAACCCACAAACCGTGAGATCATGACCTGAGCCAAAGTTGGATGCTTAACCGACGGAGCCCCAAGTGCCCCAACAAAGAAGACACTTCTGAGCGCTGACTGTATGCAGGTAGGGCCCTGAGTGTGGGACACCCACTTCCTCCCTGTGGGAGCTCACCATCTAGTGAGGACCCAGCACAGAGACTGTTTTTCACTCGGACCAGCATTTGCAAAGAAGGTAGAGCTTTTCTCAGGTGGGGAAGCACGGAAGGGGCACTTGGGGGAAGGGGTGGCATGAGAGTTCCCAAAGGCTGAATCGAAACTGCTCGACTGAACAAAGGGAAGGGTAATCTGGAAAGTGGGAACAGCTTGTGCAAAGGCGTGGAGGTGGGAATTAGCCCAGGGTGTGCTGGGAAGGGACCCAAGACTCAGAGTAACTTGGGTTACACACAGAAGGAAGCAGCTGGAGAGGAAAAGAGGGCCCGGACCTGGGACTCTGGGGAGGGGTGACTTTGGGGGGGGGGGGCGTTAAGCAGGGGCAGAGTGTGTTCAGAGTGACAAGTTTTAGCAAGGTCCTGCACAGTGGCAGAGGGATCTGGGGGCCAGGGGTGGCGGCCTGTGCAACAGCCGGAGGGGGCGGTACTCAGGTCTGAGTAAAAGCAGTGCATGCTGGGATTCCAGCCCAGTCTCCACCTGCTTGTCGAGAGGACCTATTCCTCTGCATCAGTTCAGAGTTGAGGAAACTGAGGCCCTGAGAGAAGACACGGAAGCCTGGAGTGGCTGAGGGCCACAGTCCAGGGGGCGGACCGCTGCAATATCCCTTCCACACTTGAGACTACGACTCTGCCGGGCCCAGGCCTGGTTCAAAGGAAGTTTCCCATAGAGCAATTGCCTGCACTCTGTGGTTTTCCTTTCAGGAGAGAACGAGTTCATTGAACTTAAGGGCAAATCTATACTCTCGTCCTTCCTCTGCAGAGACAATAAAGTTAATGGGATTATCTCCTATGCCTGAGAATAGGGCTGCTAAGAAAATATTGTGGAGGGAAGGATGTTTGCAAAGGCCGGACCAAAAGGACAAATCTTTGCCACCAGGAGGAAGTAAAGGGTGCGTGTCCACAGGCTCTGGAGGAACCGTGCCACGGCGGCCTCGCCTTGCCCAAGCCTGCTGCGTGCCTGTGTCCTGACTTCCCTCTGCCTCACTGGGCTCGGATTCACACAGATGGCCAGATGGCAGAGCCGCCAGTCCTATCTTCCGGGTCTCCAGCCTGCCGATTAACTGGCTAATTGGTTAGATTTTAGGAAAAATGTTCACCCGAGACCAAGAGAAGGCCCAAGCCGGACCCGGAAGATTGTCTGGGTCACCGCTGCTTGGTAACGGGGGGAACTGAGGTCCTCATTTACACTGAGGTGAGCTTGTTACAGGTCGTGTGGCCATTCTGGCAAGGCCGGGTAGGGAAACTAAGGCACGGAGCTAGGAAATGACTCGCCCTGGTCCTGTGGCCAGCTGATGGATTGTAGTGGGGGGAAATAGGCTCAGAGAGGAGAAATGCCTTGTCCAGGCTCCCACAGACTGCTGGTGGAAAGCCTGGGGTTGATCCAGGTCCCTGACCCCCAGAACGGAGCTGGCTCTGTCATCAACCCTGGGTTCCATCCCCGCCCCCCACGCCCCCACCCATCCGCAGAGAGAAGCTTCAGAGGATCACTGCAGCCCCTCTGTGTTTGCTGAGTCTCAGTCATCCCTGACGGTGTCTCTAAACCCCCTGCTCAGTCCCTTTAGATCTTATCGACCCAGCCCCTCTGAGGGCTCCCCACCTGGACCATCCTCAAATAGCATCCGTGTGCACAGGTGCACGGGTGGGCGGCATGCTGGGCATTCCAGCAGGGGGTAGACAATGGCTGGGTTAAGAGGGTCATCTTCTTTTCGCACCTCCTGATTCCTCGAGTTTGTAAATCATTATCCCGGGCTGCACAAAGCAGGCATTGAGCAAGCCTTGTCGCTGCCCCTTGACATGGCAGGCAGAGGCTCCTGGGGTCTCTGAGTGGCTGGGGGGTGGCCCCCGGCCCCCACCCCCCTCCCGGGCACCGGGATTGGGTTACCCATATAATCCCTGCCCCTCCATCCTCCCTCTTTGTGCCCGTTGTAATTTATAATCGAGGGGCATGATGCAACCCGCTAATTACATTGCTCGATTTTGAACACATCCCGGCTTCCGTGACTCAGGCGGCAGAGGGAGGAGGGGAGCAGCCGGCTCCGCTCTGTGGCTTATCAGGGCTGGGTTATTCTGCTCACACCCGCTCACGCCTCCCGGCCCTCAGCCTTTGTTAACCAGAGCTTGCATCACCTCCTGCTTTCCATTTCTCCCGGAATTTTTTTAACGGCCCTTTTTTATGAGCCACTCTATCTTGTTAGCTAATGAATGATTGCGGGGCGGCGATGGGGATCACTTTGTGTTGTGTCTCTATTAAATGTTACATGATTGCAATTATGAGTTAACAAGGGACAGCTAATAAAAAATCATCTATTTTGCAGCCTGGGGCAGACATGGGACTCACTGCCTGATTCCCAGGCTGAACAATCCCGAGCCCTGGGGACCACAGGCTGGATGAGGAGTCTGCTGAGGGAAGGAGGGATGCTCCCGGGCCATGGGGGGTGCAGCTGACGAGAGGGCAAAGGCTGTGTCTCCAAACCCCTTCGGAGGGCTCCCCGCCCATCCAGAGAGGTCAGGCTCCCCCAGGCAGGTGTTCGGACTATTGTGGTTCCTTCTTGTCAGCCCTTCCCGTGTCTGCCGTTGCCCCCACAGCCCCTCTCCGCACCCCAGCAGAGGGAGCTTCTAAAGATGAGGCCAGCCGTGTCACTGCCCTGCCCAAACTCCCTTTAGTGGCTTCCAGACTCTCCCTTTATCACTGGACCCTCATTTCAACTCTCTGCTTTCATTTAGCCATTCCCGTGGCGTGCCTGTCCTCCCCAAATCCTGTTCAGGGTGGGCTGGACCCCTGGAAGACGAGTGGCCTCAAAAGATGGGCAGGAGGAAAATCTGAGTATTGGAAGGGGTGGTGGGCACAGAGGACCCGTAGCCAGCTGTCATTTTCCCGTGGAGGAGTCCCAGACTCACCCGGTGGTGCCCAGGACCACGGGGCTTGGAAACGGAGTGACGTTGGCCTCTTTGTCACTGCTCCAAGGAGGCAAAAGGCAGGCTGGGGTCGTCCCCTGGGGGCTGCTGTGGTGTGTCCCAAGAACGGCCACTGAGCGTCTGCAGGTGCTGGATACACAGGAGATTCTCAGTAAATAATGTTGGGCAGGGAGGAGGAGGGGCACAGATGATGTCCACAACCCATCAAGAAGAGCGCAGCTCGCACCCGGAACACAGCCCGTTCACCTGGCTCACAGCTGCCAGGCAGCGGGACCGGTGTCTCTTCTGCACAACCAGAGACAGGGTGGAGCCTGTCAGCGAGGAGCGTCCGGTGGGCAGAGAGACAAGACCGCTGGGTCCGGGTCTGGGCAAGTCACATCCTCTCCCTGGGCCCGGGTTTCCCCTCCATTCCAGCTCCCACCCTAGGATTCTGTTCAGCTGTTGACACTTCTGCCTCCATCCACCCAGCCCCACGGCACTTAGGGAGCTCACGTGGTAGGGGCTGTCCTCGGCCGGCTTGGCTTTTAATAGGCACTCACTACACGCCGAGCTAATAAGCGGCTGAGATGAAATGCTCTCCTCGCACCCACTCTGTGCCAGGCTTCCTCCCCGTGCTCCCTGTGTGTCACCAGGGATCCTCCCAACAATGCTACTGGGGAAACGTCTCCATCCTCACTTTCCAGCTGAGGCAAGTGAGGTTGAGAGAGCTTAGGGCTGGTGTCCATCGGGGTGGGGCTGGTGTTGAGCCGTCCACACGTGGGCTCTGGGCCAGAAGCTGAGGACGGACCGAGGGCCTCCCTTCCTGGCTTCTTATGGCCTGGGTGGCAGCAGGCAAGCAACCGTGGGGTGGGAGCTGGCAGGGGCGACCGCAGGCTGGGCGACAGAAGGAACACAGTCTGAGGACACCGCTGAAGTGCATCTTCAAACACTGCGGCCGCGCTGTGGGCGCCGGGAAACCACAGCCGCCCACAGCTCAGCAGCCGGGGCCAGCCCAGGGCAGGAGGCCGAGCTGGCAGCGACAGGGCAGCTGAGGGGCATGCAGAGCGCCAGGAAGGCAGGGAGCGGGCAGGGCTATGCCAGGCGCACCCACAGAAAGCCTCAGCCAGTGGCAGGGTTGGCTACATAATTTTCTGGTCCCCTGTTCAAAACTAGTTAAGAATTTCAAGATGGCAACATCAGCGCTTTAAACTGACCTTGGGGCCCTGGTAAGTCCTGGCCGACAGGGGGTTTGCCAGGCTCTCAGCTCCTGGTCTGTCTTGCATGGCACTTGGGTGATAGATACCATGTCAAAGGTCCGGCCCCTCGTTGTCTAGCAGGGCCCATGTAACCCAAAGTACAGGGCGTGGCAGGGTGACAGAAGGTCCAGGCATCAGGAAGACCCGTGCTGTGGACTTTTTCAGAAGCCGTGTGGACAAGGCCAGGCCAGCCCACTGCTGGGACAGCAGGCAGGCAGGCAGGCAGGCAGTGTCGGACCTGCTTGGTGACTCATACCCACCTGGCTACTCTGAGTCCTGTGCTCCTGCTTCCACTATGAAGATGAGGGGAGAGGTTCTGAGCCCTGCCCGAGGTATCCAGAGTCCCCGGCCGGGTTGCCTACAGACCTGAAGCCTGCAGGAAAGCCCAACGTCCTGTGGGTGCCCAGAACTGGGCAGGTAGCTTGGCCTCCAGTGGCCAGTATGCCATCACCAGAGAGGAGCTTGGAGCCTGCCTCCCCCAGGCTTGGGCAACAGGAACGACTGTGTCTTCTGGCTCACGGCCCACCTCTACCCTGCATTCGGTGTCTCTATGGGCCTAGGCTGAGCCCCAGTTTGTGTCCACCACCACAGTCCCCAGCAGAAGGCCCAGCATACAATGAGTGCTCAGGAAATATGGTTGAGTGGACGTACGAAATAAGAGGACATCCATGCCTGTCTCATTGGTCTCAAGGCTGACACTTAGCTGGAAGGTCAAAGAAAGGAAGTATGTGCTTGGTTGGGAAAGCGGCAGGACCTCCTCCATGCACACATGGGCCATGTGCACATCTGCATGTACACGAGTCCTCGCGGGAAGGCCTGTGTGAGGAACATACGTGCATAAGGCGAACTCATCACATACACAGGGTGAAGATACAGCTATGTATGCACGTAGGTGTGTGCTTGCACACACACACGTGAGATGTACACATGTGGGGGGGCATGGTGCACGAGATGCATGCACGTATGCGTGTTTTCAGGTGGGAGCCTCCCGTGCCCACTTGGCGAGCGCCTGTATGCACAAAGGCGCTCCTCTGAGAGTTGGACTTCGTCTCTAAGCTGCTCACCCCCCACCCCCCATCCAGGAGCCAGACTTGCTCACGGCCTGGGGAAGGTGGAGAAGTGGGGTGGCTGGGAGTTCAGGCTGCCCGGTTAAGTCTGGACTCGGCCCCCTCACTCACTGTGTGTCTTTGGGCAAGTTGCATAAACTCTCCTTGCCTCAGTTTTATTATCTGTAAAAGGGGCTCATGACAGCACTTCCTTCATAAGCTACAAGGCAGGAAAATTGGTGCCTGGCACCTGGTAAGGACTCAACAGAGGTCAGTATAATTAGTACCCTGGCGGGGGCCTGCTACTACATCAGGCACCAGGACTAGGACTGAGAACTGAGAACAGGGTTGGGGCCTGTATCCATCCATCTCCATGAATGTGATGGGCAAGTTCTAAACACTGGCTGCCCTGGCCTGAGGAGAGGAGGGGAAGGGATGGCCCCTGACAGTTCCCTTCAGACTCCACAGAAGACCTGGGGAGGCTGCTAAGGAATCCCCAGATTGGGAACACACACACACACACACACACACACACACACACGGCAGGGCACAGCAAGGTAGGGGCAGCTTTTTAAAAACAGCCCTCCTGGGACAGTGGAACTGGGCCCCAGGGGCCACCCACCCACTGCAGGGACTGGTGGCCAGCTAGGGACGAGGTAAATCACCCGCGATTGCCCTCTGGAATGCGGTCGCTGTGAAAGGTAACACGCATATTACGGCTACATAAACACAGTTAAACTATTTACCGTGGCCTGGGCCTGGCGGCCCCAGGAAGACCCTGCCATGCGGGGGTGGGTGGGCCCGCCTCAGCTCTGCAGGCCACGATGGTTGGGAGCAGGATTTATTTTGGCAAGATCCAGATCCTCAGCGCTTTCCTGCTGCCACCCAACCAACGGCCTGGCATGGCCTGAGGGAGGCATCTGCTCACAGGCCAGAAAAAACGTGTTTTGAAATTATGGAAAGTAGAAGAACAACAAAATCTCCTCTTTGTTGTATTTTAGTGCTCATCCTTTGACCCACTTTGTGGAGGTCACTTTTTCAAGTAAGCAGAAGCTTTTGCCCCAAAACCCAAGAATGCGCTGGGGGCAGATCTCCATGCAAGATCCTGAGAAAGAGGATTGAGACCTGCTCCCGAGGGCCCCCCCAAGCATGCGGGAAAGAAGCAGCCCCTGCCCGCAGCAGCCTCCAGTCTGAAGGTGGAGCCCCAGCTCCTGTCCTCAGCCCCCTCCCTGCTCTTGCCTAGTCTAAGAGTGGAGGCACAGTTCTGTTTCTCAGAATGGGGAGCCCCTCCCCATGTGAAAGGTGGACTGGACCACCCGAGGCTCAAGGCCTCAGATAGACTCAGGGAACAGGCTCTCCTGCAGGGCACCGTGGCTGTGGCCACTCAGGCCTTCCCAGCAGAAACATCCCTGCGTTGTTCCTTAGATTCATTCTGAGCAGGGGCCCTCTTCTGCCTCTGGTGCGGGTTCTGGCCTTGGTCCGTTTTCTTTCTCCAAATGAGCCATCGCCTCCCTTTTTTTGTTGTTGTTTAAAAGCTTCCAGGGTCACGAAAGAGGTCACTGAAGCTGACAAACGCTAGAGGGATTTACTACCAGGGTGTGGAGGCTCAGCCCACCTCAGAGCCTCCTCCCTGGCCCCTCCAGGCCTTCCCCTGCTCCTGGGGCTGCCCCTTCCATCCGCTTTCTGTGTTTGTTCCTGTAGCTTCTGCACGTGGAGGGCACCCCCCAACCTTCCCGCCCAGTCACCATGGCCTTCTGTCTCCCATCGTCTACACAGCCCAATCCAGTCCATCCAGATTAATCTGCTTGTCCTCCAGCAATTCCACTAGTAGTCACCATCATTAATTGAAGGCCTTTGCCACGCCTGACGCTGGCCTCGTTGGCTCACGTACATACATTTGGAAACATACATGGTTTCCCACCACCACCAGGTAGGTGGGAATTTCTGGCCCCGTTACAGCGATGAGGCATCTGAGGCGGAGAGATGCTGTAGTCTCCCAAGTCACACAGCTGGCGGGTGGGACGGGGGTCTGACGGCCGTGCTCGGCATGTCCACTGCACCACCTCTCCTGCTTGACCCCACGCCCCACGGAACACGGAGCAACCCGTTCTCTCTTAGGTGGGGTCAGAAAGGGTTCCGGGGGGATTTTGTTTTAGTAAGTGAGTGGAGTTATCATTCAAAAAGTTTACCTCAGAAGAGAGCTTTGACTCCGATCAGGCTGCTTGTTCAGTACATTTTGTTCTTGTCTTGGATCTACATTTTACTTATTTCTCTAAAAAAAAATTTTTTTTTTAATGCTTATTTATTTTTGAGAGAGAGAGACAGAGTATGAGCAGGGGAGGAGCAGACGGAGAGGGAGACACAGAATCTGAAGCAGGCTCAAGACTCCGAGCTGTCAGCCCAGAGCCCGATGGGGGGCTCGAACTCACCAACCATGAGATCATGACCTGAGCCGAAGTCGGATGCCCAACTGAGCCACCCAGGCACCCCTATATTTTATTTTATTAACAGGTACAAAGTGGAAAAGGCCAGAAAGCCAGTGTTTGTCTCTCCCCTGCCTCAGTGCCCTTCTTTCCGGTGGCATCAGCTGTGGTGAATCTATGCAGAAGCATCCCCTGCCTCTAGAGCATTCTTGCCCAGCTTCCTGTGGTTTTATTCACTCACGTGCACTTTTAGAGTCAATTAAACTCATCATATCAGAATCAAACTTCTTTTTTACCCAATTTAATCCAATTATTCTTTCAACTTGATTTCAAATAACATTTTTAAGGTAAACTCTTTGCTTTAGAATAGTTTTAGATGTGTAGAAAAATTGCAGGCAATATGGAATTCCCATACTCTCCACACCCACATTCCTCTATAATAGACATTTTAAAATTTTTATTTATTTATTTTGAGAGAGACAGAGACAGTGTGAGCAGGGGAGGGGCAGAGAGAGAGGGAGAGAGAGAGAATCCCAAGCAGGCCTCATGCTGTCAGCACAGAGCCTGACGCGGGGCTCGAACCCACGAACCGTGAGATCGTAACCTGAGCTGAAGTCAGACACTTAACTGACTGAGCCACCCAGGCACCCCAATACATTATTATTAACTCAAGTCCATACTTGTTTCATATTTACTAATATCTTTTTTTCTTTTGCATGATCCCATCCAGGACACTGCTTTACATAGAGTTGTTGTGTTTCTTTAGGCTCCTCTTGGCTGTGACAGTTCCTCATTTCCTTGTTTTTGATGACCTTGACGGTTTTGAGGAGTACTGGTCAGGTATTTCTGTAGAATGTCCTCAGTTAGGAGTTGTCTGCTGTTTTTCTCATGGTTAGGCTTGAGTTACGAGTTTATGAAGGAAGAATACAGAGATAAAGCACCATTTTCGTCACATCATATCAAGGATACAAACTACCAACATAACTTATCACTGTGGATATTGACCTTGATCATCTGGCTGAGGTGGTGTTTGTCAGTTTGCTCCCCCTGCCCTTTCTATAATGTTCTCTTTGGAAGGAAGCCACTACAGTTAACATTGAAAGAGTGTCGAGCCGTGTTCTCCCTCCTTGAGAGTGAAAAATCTACATCATTATTTGGAATTCAGTTCTGCACAGATTTGTCTTTTCTTTCCCATTTATTTATTCAATCATTTATTTATATCAATATGGACTCATGGACATTTATTTTATACTTTGGGTTATACTCCAAACTACTTTATTTCATTTCTCAAATTGTTCTGTCTTTGACCACTGGGAGTCTTTTTAGTTGGTTCCTTTGGGGGGTTGGGGGGGGCCCTTCTTTTACTTTCTGACACCACAAGATTCTCTGGCCTCATCTTGTATGTTTCCTGCCCCAGTCCCAGAATCAGCCCCTACTCCAAGAAGTCCTGGATTGTAGAAACCAAAATCTGAGCACTAGGTGTGCTTAGCGTTATTGGGGTACAGTTGCTTATAGACCTTCCCAGCTGACAGAGAAAGGAAACATATGTGTGTATACTAACCCATGTTTATACACATTTATGTATTTCTTATGTAACAATCTGCATCTATATTAAGTTAAACATGAGTTCATACTGATGCTCCCAACTCTATTACCACACGGATGGTTCTATCCTGCTTCCCTTAGCTTGTCTGTAATGTTTCATTCCAACAGTGGAAGACCTGGCTCCCAGCATCTGCTATCCATTTACTTAATTGCTCAGCTCCAGTACACGTGTATGTCATTTCGGATTGTTAACCTATATTTCTACGGGAAACACCTTGATCAACTAGAATACAGTGCTTATGTGCTGTTCCTTTGTCTTTGATCTTACCGACTCCACTCATTTCCAGAGTGACTTAGCATCTTTTCTCCCATCCCCTTCAGTGAGGTGGTTTTAAACTTTTGTAATAGATTCTTTTGTCACGTTCTGCATTCTGTCCTGAGATGCCCTAACCTCCTAAGTGATTTTTTTAAATTGACATACATTAAAGCTCAGTCTTTGTGCTATAAAGTTCTGTGGGTTTTGACAATCACTGTATCTTGTATTCACCATTTTGGTATCACACAGATAGTCCTGCCATTCTAAAATATTTCTTATGCTTCATCAATTCAACTCTTCTCCCACTACTGATGTATTTACCATCTCTATAATTTCCCCTTTTCCAGAAAGTCATATCATGGAATTATACAGTACGTAGTTTTTTCAGACTGGCTTCTTTCACTCAGCAATACTCATTTAAGAATTATCCATGTCTCTTTGTGTGGCTTGATAGCTCATTTCTTTTTTATTGTTAAATATTGTTAAATTGAGTCAATACACCACAGCTTATCTATTCACCTATTAAATGACATCTTGGTTACTTTGACAATGATATTTTTATCAATTCTGAACAAATTGCTTCTATAAATGTTTACGTGCTGGTTTTTGTGTGGACGTAAATTTTAAAATCAGACGAGTAAATACCTAGAAGTGCAATTGTTTGATCATATGGCAAGAGTATTTTTTGTTTTACAAGAAACTGCCAAACTCTTTTCCAAAGGCTGTACCATTTTGCATTTCCATCAGTGATGAATGAGAGTTCCTGTTGCTCCGCATCCTCCCCAGCAGCTGATATCGTCAATCATTTTTGTGGATTTTAGCCATTTGATTAAGTATTTTGTGGTTTCTTGTTATTGTTTTAATTTGCATTTCTCTAATGATAAATGACATTGAGCATCTTTTCATATGGTTGTTTCCTGTCTATATATCTCCTTTGATGAGCTGTCTATTCAGACCTTTTGCTCATTTTTAAATTGGGTTGTCAAATAACTTTCTGATCATCTAAAAAAAAAAAAATCAAATCCACCTCTGAGAGAGGAGGGTCCAACTTAACTGAGCACTGTCAGCATTTAGGTGAGCTACCTAAGAAATGTTTGTGGAATGACATTCCATGGAGACCTGGAAGCCCAGAGCTAAAAGACACCTCAGAGTTCTTTTATAGGAGAGGAAAATGGGGTTTTGAGAGGGGACGTGGTGGAGTGGCAGAGGCATTTACTACTCACCACATACTCACATTTTCCCCGCCACTCCCCAGGCCCCTCACCGCTACGTGGGACTAGGAATAGTCCTTAGGCTGTGAATGGAGATACTTCTGGGCCAAAGCACTGAAGAGCCAGTATATAGCTAACCTGCTCTTTTCTGTCCCTCCTGGCACAATCAGGGAAGCCATGTGTTGAAATTTGGATCCCTAATCAACCCTGTAGAGCAGAGCCCCTGCCAATCTTCCGTGGTTCAGTCGTGTGAGCAAGAAAGAAACCTTTGTGGTGTGAATCCAAGATTTCAGAGTTAATTTGTTACTGCAGCACCGCATGGCCTATCCTGACTCACACAGCCAGTTATTGGGTCATGCTTTTGGCATAATGCTTATACAATCAGAGTCCCCCAAACCTGGTGGTGTGCTGGCCCCGGGGGAAAAGCTGCTTAAAGAAGAGCGATTATTTAAGTGAACTAACATCTACTGAGACCTACCACGTGCCTGGCCCCATGTGGGCCCTGAACCTTCATTATCTCAGGTCTGTCCAGGGAGAAGGTCCACCTCTTTGCTAAACTGTCTACTCTTGCCATTCACTCGGCCTTATCTCCCAGATGACACACAGGGGTTGACATATCATTGGAGCTAAACTTCTCAACAATACAACAATCCTTATGGGATACGAAGGTAGATCTTCCCACCTTCAAGCCCTCAAAAGCCCCAGAAACCGCGTATCCCCCAAAAGTTTTATCTAATAGGAAGCAAGTCTCTGAAGTTCTGTTCTACCTTCTGCTACATCTTTTTTTTTTTTTTTTTTTTTTTTTCAAATTCAGAACTGGCTTTCTGCTAATCCCATCCTTTCTAGAGAGGAAAGACATTCTCATCCCCTGGTCCAGAGGACCAGCACCCACCAGCATTTCACAACCCTCTTCTCCAACCCTGCCCTGCCTGAAGCAATTTGCCCTGGGCTGGGCCTCTGATAGCAGGCCACAGGGCTCTGCTGAAACATCCACACACTATCCTAGTCTTCTAATCACACTGTCTGGAGGCAGGATGCAGCCCACAGGGCCAGGACCGAGTCTTTCTCCGTGTGAAGTGAAGTGATGCTCACACGACTCAAAATCAAGACCTTGACCTCATTAGTGCAATGTTCTGGTCAGCAGGCTTGCGGAAATGTGATGATGTTAATTAGGTGCTGATTTATTTAATCCCTGTTCTTGTGAAATGCATGCATTTGCCTTCCTCTCCTTTCCCCAGGGGCTATAAACTCCTGGGGGTGGGGCACAGCAGGGGGTAGAGCAGGAGGGGGAAAGGACCAGACTGGGGTCCCCCAGACCTGGATTCGATTCACTTCCTGACTGCTGTGACCCTGGGTAACCTTCCTGAGCCTGGGATTGGGTAAAGATTATAGGCTTGGCACTGTGCCTGGCACGTAGGAAGCTCTCAGTAAATTATAGCCATTATTATCATACTGTTAATTATTGTTTTATTCTATCAACTGAAGAATGATTTTCCATTGCTCCCTCTTGATTCTTCAGAGGCAGTAATTTGTAGACCAGTATTGTCCAAAAGAACTTTCTGCCACCATGGAAATGGTTCATATCTGCACTGTCCAATATGGCAGCCGCCAGGCACTTGTGGCTACTGAGCACCTGACAGGTGGCTCATGCAACTGAGGAACTGAGTTTTTAACTGGACTGAATTTTATTGCAAAGTGAAATGCAGAAGTCCCTGATTTATGATGGTTCAACTTATGATTTTTTGACCTTACACAGGTGCAAAAGTGGTTGCATTCAGTAGAAACCAGACTTCGAATTCTGAACTTGGATCTTTTCCCAGGCTAGCGATATGCGGTACAATAATCTCTTATGATGTTGGGCAGTGGCAGCCCCAGCTCCCAGGAACCAGCCATGCTATCACGAGAGTAAACAGCCCATAGGCTTACAATGAGTCTGTCCCCAACCAGTCTGTGTTTCACTTTCGGTACACTCTTCAGTAAATTACGTGAGACGTTCAACACTTTATTATAAAACAGCCTTTGTGTTATTAGATGATTTCGCCCGACAGTAGGCTAATGTAAGTGTTCTGAGCACAGTGAAGGTGGGCTAGGTGAAGTGATGCTACTCAGGACGTATTACGATACTTAGGTGTGTTAAATGCATTTCCTACTCACAATATTTTCAGTTCACAAAGGATTCATGGGTTATAACCCATAAATAAATCACAAAGGATTTATCGGGTTATAACCCCCTTAAGCCTAGGAAGATCTCTAGGCCCGTGAGTTTAAATATTTTTTAAGTTTATTTATTTTATTTAGAGAGAGAAAGAGAGAAAGAGAGAATCCCACCCAGGCTCTGCGCTGTCAGTGCAGAGCCCAACACGGGGCTTGAACTCATGAAATGTGAGATCATAACCTGAGGTGAAATCAAGAGTCAGACGCTCAACTGACTGAGGCACCCAGGTGGCCCTCTAGTCCCATGAGTTTAGTGGCTACTGTATAAGGCACTTCAGGTGTAGAGGGTAAGAGCACAGGCTCTGGAGTAAACCAACTGAATTCCCATCCCACTTCCTTCCTGTCAGACTTTGAACCAGTTACTCGTCTCTCAGTTTCCTCATGGGAAAATGTGGATATCATGACAGAGCAATTTCCTCCTCATCCACAGTTTGCTTTCTGCAGTTTCAGTTATCCGTGGTCAACCACGGTCCAGAAGCAGCTGACCCTCCCTCTGACACGGGACCAGGTTGGTAGTGGCCTCACGCTACATCACACTGCCTGTGTCACTCCCCTCAGCTCAGCTCATCCCCTGGGCATGTTATCATCTCACCTCAACACAAAGAAGAGCAAATGTGCTGCTGTGAGATATTTCGAGAGAGAGGGAAAGGGACCTCATTCACGTAACTTTGTTTTTTCATGTAACTTTGATAACAGTATGCTGTTACGGTCGTTCTATTTTATTGTTAGTTATTGTTGTTCATCTCCTACTGTGCCTAATTTATAATTTAAGCTTTGCCATGGGGATGTATGCGGAGGAAGAAACATAGTGTATATAGGCTTCAGTGCTATCTGTGGTTTCAGGCATCCACTGGGGACCTTGGAAGGTATCCCCCATGGATAAGGGGGGCCCACTGTACTGATTTCCTAGGGTGGTTGTGAGGACTAAATGGGCTGATCTATATAAAGTGCCCTATTTTGTGCCTGGGTGGCTCCGTCAGTTAAGCGTCCAACTTCGGCTCAGGTCGTGATCTCGCGGTTCATGAGTTCGAGCCCTGCGTTGGGGTCTGTGCTGATGGCTCAGAGCCTGGAGCCCGCTTCGGATTCTGTGTCTCCCTCCCTCTCTCTCTCTCTGCCCCTGCCCTGCTCATGCTCTGTCTCTCTCTCTCTCTCTCTTTCTCTTTCAAAAATAAATAGACATTAAAGAAAATAATAAAATAAAGCAGCCTATTTTGGAGGTGCTTAAGGAACATTTGCTCTTATTATTGTTGCTGTCTTGGGCACTGATGCCTGGCCTGTAGCCCACGGACATGACTGTGTCTCCCATCCTGAGGGCCTCTGTCTGCTCCTGCTCTGAATTTCTCACAGGCCCCAGCCCAGGGCAGAGAAAATCTGAATCCGCTGACCAGGGAGGGAAGGGGACTCTGGAATGCCTAGAGGAAGAGGAGGATGGGCAGGCATTCCTCCCCCTACAGTGGTGGTAGGCTTGTCACCTTCTGCAGGTGGGGATGCCTGCAGGGAGCGGGCTCATCTTCTAGTCCTGGGGCTCTGAGAGCAAGGGAGTCTGATAAAGGCACTTCCGTGGGCTCAGGGGAGAGGGGCTTTCTCTATCCCAATCCCCCAGGCTGAGCAGCCCTAGAAGCTGAACTGTGTCCCCTCCACACCATCTCCAAACATGGACATGAGCTGACCCCCCTGCCAAACTCAGTCAGAGGAGACCAGAAGTCAGGAGGGCTCCCCTGAAAAGCTTCTAAGAAACAGAAGATCTGGGTCCAGTGCCAGAGTCCGGGAGCAGGGTCTTTGGAATCCCTCCTTCTCTGTCACCCAGATGAGGGACTAATTTCCTCCATTTCAGGGAATGGGTGGAAGCCTGTGTCCCTTCCCTTCAATTTCTTCCTCCACAGGGGTACAAGAGTCACATGGGGAATTCCAGATCCTGGGATTTCTTGGTGTCCCCGGAGGTATAGCCTCCTGTTCCCCAAAGAATTAATCAGCGTCAGAAGCCAAGGACCCTCTGAGGGTCTCACAGACCCACCTTCACCCTGGTTTGTTCCTCACCTGTCCCATGCTCAGCAGGAAATGGAAGGGTCTGGAGGCACAGCCAAGCCTCCTGTGTGAGGTGGCCCGAGAGAAGACCTCCTCCTTGTTCCCCAGGGTCTGGGACTCCTCCTCCTGCGGCCAGAAGCAATCCACACTTCAGAGCCACAGAGGGATGCCACAGTCCTATGGGACACGGTCTCTAAAGACAGGGCATGGGGCAGGGACCATCTTTGTTCCACTTTCCCTGATTTCAAGATAAGAGACAGCAGAAGGCACCTAGGTTAGACTCCACAAAGGACTTCCTGGTGTGGGAAATAGGAGACAGTGGGTTGTAGGAGCCAGATATATTCAACCCTCTATGGGGGAGGGCTCTGGCAGAGTGGGCTGATGAGAAATCTGGGATTTAAAATACACAGGTGACTTGGCTGATAGGATCTCCCAGCTGGAGTTGGAGTCAGATAGACTGAGGTTTAAATCCTAGCTGTGTCACCAACAGGCTGTGTGACCTTGGGCTAATTGTTTAATGATGCTTTTATTCAGCTTCCTCATCTGTAAAATGGAGATAAAAGAGATTCACCACCCAGATTGTACTGAGGAGTGAGGGAGGCCTCTAGGTGAATGGCCCCCAGCCCAGGACCCGGCATATACTGGGTTACAGAGAGGTGGCCAAGTGTGCTCAGGCTGGGGGTTTAGGGTGCAGTGGTAGGGGAGGGCCCACAGGAAGGTAGGCTGGGGGTGGAAAGACCAGTCACCGCAGCCAGAGACAGCCTTGGGGTCCTTGCAGACCAACGGATGGGCCCTCCTCCCTGTGTTAGGTTGAGAATCTCTGTTGCCCAGCCTTTTTCCAACACCCCACTTCCAAGCAATCGTAGGGGGACAATGAGAGAACTGGGACCCCCCCCCCCTTCCCCGAGATCTCTGTTCTTCCAGCAGTCCCCTTATCCCACCTCGATCTGGGAACCTTCATTTGCTCACTCAGGAAGCCCTTCGTGGGGCCACCCAGAGAGATAAGTAGTTTCCTGCAATTTTACTTCTTCCCGTGAGACCCTCAGGGAGTCCTGAGAAAGAGCCTGGGCTGGGAGCCAGCCTGCCTGGCCTGCTTCAGACCAGTGCTGTTGAGCAGCAGGGCAGGGAGGCCTTTGGTGACGTGGAGAGCGGCTGGTGGGCAGGTTTGCAGGGGACCCACGTTCCACCAGACTCAAGTATAAATTGAAAGCCCATCTGGATCTCTCAGCAGGGACAGGAAGGAAGCTGGCTTTGCTCGGCTGGTACAGTTGCATCAACAGGCTCTAGCCTGAGCACCTTTGAGGGTCTTCCTCCCCTGCGCTCCCCGCCCCCCCCCCCCCATGACAGAGTGAGAAGGACTCTGGCCACTGGCCTGTAAACAGCCTCATAAAGCCAGATTCCCCACTGCCAAGGAGGGAAACCAAGAGATGGTGAGGTCTTGGAAAGCCCAGAGCCGTGCGACCCAGTGGGTGTCTTTAATTCAGGTTTAGGTTCTTGGATATAATGGAACAAAACGCTTGTCAGAAGTGAAGACGGCCTCCACTCCTTAGACCGGGGGTTCCCTGGGACCGGGGCTGTGTTCTCCATCAGCCGGTGTTGGCAGGCGGGGCCAATCAGCTTTGAATTACTCCCACCCTCTGAATAAGAACACGGTGTCTCCAGAAGGGAGAAATCTCTAACTTGTAGTGTCCAGGATCTGAGAGTGATTCATTACCATTGAGACTAACTGTTTCCTGAAAAGCTATGGACTTCTGGAAGCTTTCCTGGTCCTCCCTAGATCTCTTTCTTCCCCTTACCTCTGCCTGTCCTTCCAGGAAGAGGAGAGTCAGGGGCTGGGCTGGGCCCACGGTGGGACCAGGTATGCGACTGAGGTATAGCCTGCGGCCCCGCTCCAGGCCCCTCCTATTCTCCCTCTCCCCACCACTTGCTCCCAAGCCAGCCCCTCTGGCCTCTCTGCAGCCCTGCCTTGCCCAGGGCCGCCCCAGCTGGGCACTCCCCCTTCTTTTGCCCACAGGGGAGGGCCCCCAGCTGCCCACTGCCAGGTACGGAGGATAAAAATACCCAGTGGAAAAACACGTGGCTCCAGGTCAAACATTAACCTGAAAGGCCTGGCATTCCAGCCATGGTGTCCCTTCCGAGGCTACCTGGCCACCAACATGCAGCTGTTGACAGTGTTCTTTCCCTCTGGCCATCATTGTGATTCTCAGACCTTTACCCACACACTTCCAGCAGGAAGCCCCCACCTGAGGACCCCAAGGGCACGGATCTGGCCAGCCTGCCCAGACTGGTAACTGCAGGGGGGTGATCCTCCCTCTGCTCGCTTGCTCGCTTGCTCGCTTGCTCGCTCGCCCGCCCAGCCCAGCTCCCAGGTGCAAACAGTGATTCTGACCCTCTGTGGGAGGAGCCCAGCTCAGAGATCTTAGTTCCTCAGGTTTCCCATCTGTTGCAAAGCCAAGTTCACTCCAAATCCGGAAGGAATAATGACTGGTGAAGGGGAGGGAGTGGGGAGAGGAAAGAGTCTAGCCAATGAGGGCACTCACAGCACAGGACGCTGGGAGGCCACCCGAAGGAGGTGTCGGGAGAGGCAGGCAGGTGGGAAGTTCCAGCCCTGTCCCTAACTTACCCTGTGTGTCCAACTCTGGTGTTTTCAGGGGCTGGGGAGACCAGAGGGATCGCTGTGCCCGCCGTGGGCCCAAGTGACCGTCAACACACCTCAGGACCACCTGCTATTACCAGGCAGGTGCTACTGGCCAGCATCCCCACAGCTGCCTGAGGCTCAGCAGGCCGACAGCCTGCCCTCTGCCCCCTGCTCCTCACACCTCTGGGTCTGATGCCCAGTGGTTCTAAGAAATGCCTGTGCCGCAGCCTTGAGCCTGAGCCAAATGCCCCATTTTCGGTCAAGGAAGCTTGACTGTGTACAATTTAGAGAGAGTAAAGTCCATCTGGGCACAGCGTGGCTGCCCCATCTTTCTGGCTGTCTGGAGTCCAGTGGGCCCACGTGGAGCCCAAAAAGGATTTAGGGGCCCCGAGACCAGGGAAGCCCTCCGGCCACTTTGATGTCCACGGCTGCATCGGAGTGGCACGGCGGAGAGTGTGTAAATATTAACTTTTAAGGGGAAGCCGAAGGTCTGAGTGGAGATCAGTGGGGCCTTGCCCTCCCCTCTTGGGGCAGGTGGAGAGCTGCCCCTCTGGGGACTGGCCTCTGCGGGCCCTGCCCCCGGATCCAGAGTCCAGCACTGGACAGAGAATCGGGAGGCCTGATGTCTGGCCTCTGAGGAGCAGTCAGGCTCGCCCAGGCACAGGAATTCTAGCCCAGAACTGTCCCCCAGGCTCCAGGAGATTTTTCCCACCAGGGTGGCTGTCACTGTGCCAGTGCAGGGCTCTGGGGCTAGTGCTCGAGTGACCCAGCTGGGCCACACAGGAGACCCCATGGGCTTTGGAAGCCCGGTTTAGAGTCCGGTTCTGCCACTGAAGTTGTCACGTGGTCTTGCGTGAGCTACTAAGCCTCTCTGAGCCTCAGTTACCTCATCTCTGCCATGGGGACAATTATGTCCGGCTCTCAAAATTTTCCAAAGATGAAGTTAGCCTCTCGCTTTGTTAGTGCCCTGACAAATGAAATGATACCATAGGCGGTTTTGTTCTGGTTAGATTCTCTCTCCAGCCTGGGCCTCAGTTTCCTCATCTGTGAAATGAAAATAACCATGCCCCACTCACAGGACTAAGTGAGCTGGTCTTTACATTGTTGCTTAGGGACATTGGTGTATTATCAGCACAACTGTCATCTGCTCCCCTCTCTGCACCTCAGTCTCCTCACTGGATTTGGCCAGCTCTAAGGACCCCCACCAGAGGTCCAGGGCCCTCACCACCTGCTCCCTGCACCCAGTCACACACCCTACTCTTCCCCCCCCCCCCTTCTTGCCGGGGCCAGAACTGCATCATATCGCCCTCATTATCATGCTGACATTTGCTTTGGCTCACAGAGCAATTACCTGTTAAATTGAACAAAGGCCGAGAGAGAGAGAGAGAGAGAGAGAGAGAGAGAGAGGCAGATAACAGGTCTGCCAGAAGCCCAGGTTTTGGAGAGAGAAGGAGGCAGAGGTGTTAGCCCAAGCCCTGACCTCGAGACCAAGAAACAAAGCTAGTGATGCGGGGAGGTGAGTGTGAGGTGGGGTCAGGATTAATTTCCCGCGCCTGAGGAGCCAGGGCTGGGGGGAAGGAGGGATGTTTGCATCTGGATGCCATCTGGATGAGGGCAAACACCGAGGGGCCACTCGAGGAAATGCCTGAGCGGCAAATCAAATCCTGCAAAGAAATCACCGAGCCCTTGAAATGATTGTCTGCGGGAGAGGAATGTGTCTGGGAGTGCTGGTGGTGGCAGGGAGACTAGGTTGGGGAAGGAAGCCAAGGGAGAGAGCAAGGGGCCGAGCCTAGTGGCCTCAGGGTGGGGATGGGGTGCTCCCTGGGGCGGTGGCCCCGGCAGGCACCGAGGCTGGACCTCTGGGCTGGGGGTGGTGCAGGCAGGGTCTCCAAACACACAGAGGGTCTACATGGTCTCTGAATTCTGGGACTGATTCCCTGCAGCATCCCAGCCACTTGCCAGACCCAGGCCCTAGAGTGCTGCTACCCTTCCGATCCCTGACCTTGTCCACTTCATGCACACCGATACAGCACCTACTGTGTGCGTAGCCGCAGGCATAGAAAGCCTAGACTCTCAGGTGTGGATCAGCATAGTGTGGTGGCTTTGGGTTCTGACAGACTCAAGTTCAAATCCCCTCTCTTCTTAAACTGGCTGTCACAAAGTTTAGCCCATCTGTAAAAGAGTAAAAGGGCCTCCCCTGGGAGTATGGCCAGTGCTAACCCTAAGGGGGTCTCCAGAGCAAGGCAGGAGGTCTGGGGGACCCTCAACCCTCCATGAGCTAGGGACTGCATCCTCCCCTTAGCCCCCAGCCCCCACTGATGGAACAAAGCTGGCACTACCCCAGCCCTGCCCAAGGACGGTACCCTATGATGCAACCCTGAGGGGGGCGGGGTCAGGAAACACACTTACCCCAAGTCAGCTGACAGCTACAGGACCTAGACGCATGGGCCTTCTCCCATCGGCCCATGGTAGACCAGGCCAGGAGGGCACACACAGGTCCACACATGATACACAGACATGTCAATTGTCCACAGATACATTATGTCCACAAACATATGTTAACACGGAAACGCCTTATACAAATACATACGTTATTTACAGATACAAACCAGTGTATTGTATGTTCACACACATACAGACTCACATATACACATATTGTATATAAAAAACACATAAACATGTAACTATGTGTATGCACACATAAACATACAGCCCACATTTGCATAACACACTAACACATAGTCACACAAACATACGCACATATTCCCCACACATTAAATCATATAGGCATTTGCACACAATACACAAAACACATACAAATAAACATACACAAAGGGGCACCTGGGCGTCTCAGTGGGTTAAACATCGGACTTCGGCTCAGGTCATGGTCTCACGGTCCATGAGTTCGAGCCCTGTGTTGGGTTCTGTGCTAACAGCTCAGAGCCTGGAGCCTGCTTCAGATTTTGTGCCTCCCTCTCCTTCTGTCCCTCCCCCACTCATGCTGACTCTCTCTCTCTCTCTCAAAATTAAAAAATAAAACACACACACACACACACACACAAAAGATATATGTGCAAACATATATACGCACATGTGTGCATCCACAGGTGTAAAGACATGCACAAATATACACACACACACACACGCATATGCACGCACACACTTGTGTGTACCCTCCTGGCCTGGTCTACCATGGGCCGATGGGAGAAGGCCCATGTGTCTAGAAATGCAAGCATGTCTGTCTGTATGTGTATATTATGTGCTCGTGTGGAAGTAAAATGTGTGTGTAATTAGCATATGTGAATAAAGTATCCTTATGTTTGCATATTTCTCTAAGTTTATTTATTTTGAGACAGACAGAGACAACATGAGTGGGGGAGGGGCAGAGGGAGAGGAAGAGAGAGAATCCCAAGCAGGCTCCACTCTGTCAATGGAGAGCCCAGCCTGGGGCTTGAACTCACGAAACCATGAGATCACGACCTGAGCCGAAACCAAGGGTCGGACGTTTATTTATTTATTTTTTAACGTTTATTTTGTGTTTCAGAGACAGAGAGAGAGGCAGAGTGTGAGCAGGGGCGGGGGAGGGGCAGAGAGAGAGGGAGACACAGAACCCGAAGCAGGCTCCAGGCTCTGCGCTGTCAGCACAGAGCCCGACACGAGCTTGAACTCAGGAGCTGTGAGATCACGGCCTGAGCCGAAGTCAGACGTTTAACCAACTGAGCCCCCCTGGTGCCCGCATACGTTTGCATATTTGTATGTGTAACATGTATGATACGTACGTGCCTGTGTCTGGAGGAGGCAGCCTAACACATTAGGAACAGCCCTGGACTGGCAGCCAGAGGGGGTCCAGACCCGAGGAACCTGGCGCTGAGGCCTTGAGACACTTTTTTGGCCTTTCTGAGCCTCTGTAGGCCCAGCTGTGACCACACCAGCCGCGCTCCTATCCTGCCTCCCACCTGTAAGGCCTGGGGCAGAACAGGTGAACAAGTAGGCAGCCGGAGGGCAGGCTTGTCCTGACAAGCAGAGGAAGATCTGCTAGGTGAGCCCTGCTCCTAGGATTGCAGAAGAGCAGGACACGGGGCCTGCCCTCACCTAGCTGACAGTCTGGCTGTAGGGACAGAAAACAGCAAGAAGACAAGGGCCTGGAGGAGACTGGCATGCTGATATGCTCCCCGGTGCCAGGAGGGGCCAGGTGGGCACAGACCCTGCAGTGGTAAGAGCCAGGGTTCAAATCTGCCACTTACTTGCTCTGGGATTGCGGGCAAATCCCATCACCTCTCTGCACCTCAATTTCTTCCTCTGTAAAACGAGATCCTAATGGGGCACACCTCTGAGGGCTATAGTAAGGACTGTTTCGTACATGGAAAGTACTTAGCGTGCCTGCCACATAGGAAGTGCTCAACAGTTGTTAGTTGTTGCTATAAAGCGAGAAGCCGCTGAATTCCTTCTACGTACATAGGAAATTAAGCGAACAACAGAAAGGACCATCGTCAATTCCAGGGAGAATAAAATGTTATGCAAAGATTACCAAAAAAAAAAAAAAAATCGCAGTTTGTTAAACGGCTCAACCCTGGATGTCCATGCTTTTACAAGGTCACGGTCCATTCTCCTCTAACCAGAATGACATGGGGCTTATGGGTGGGGGGGAGGGGAGAAAGGGAAGGCTGTGCATACACGGTGGGGCTAGAGGCACCAGAAGAACCTGTCAGGGCCACCTCGGCTGAGTGAGACAGTAGTCTGTACCTTATGGAACCTTAGAGAGCTGAGTGACTCTTACGTGACTCATAAACAACTTGGATAAAGACTTTTCAAAATCCTTTGCAATACACCAAGTAGAAGCCTGGGCCTGCGGTCAGGGGTAACTGAGCTCTAGTATTGAACGGGGTGGTGCTGGTGATCAGTCTCAGCAGAGGGTAAGACAACGCCAGCATGGAGTCTCCAGGGCCAGGGTTGCGGGCGGTGGGGTCTCTCCCAACCCCCGCCCCCGACTGAGGTTGACTTTCAGGAAGAGCAAAGGGATGTCCTGGCAGCTCCTGTCTGGTTTTTCAGTGATGCTGACTGTGGGCCAGTATTACTTTGGCCTCTCTGCTGACCTCTCCCCTCCCTTTCACTGCCTATCTACACGGGTAGATACACGGGTGAGAAGAGAGGCAGGAATACTCACAAGAACTTCTATGCTGTGTGAGATGTACCACTGTTCTAAGCCCTCTACGTGTCGTAACTCATTTAATCCCTCACACCCACCCTGACGATAATCTGTTTTGATTTCCATTTTAACGATGAAGAAGCGAGGCACAGTAGCATGCCCAAGGCCACATAAACAGCCGGGATCTCCGGAGTTCGTGCTCTCAACCACTAAATATTCTAGAAGGCCTGGAGAGGCAGGGTGGGGAAAGAGACCATATACTTGGCCCCGGGCCTTGGGAGCAGCTGGCAGCCGGGCCACACTGTGTGACTCTGATGGACATGGCAGGGAGAGGCCAGGTTCCCATGGGGGCAAGGGTTACCAGGCAGAGCATCCCTACCAGCACCCTAGCGACTGAGTCCTGTTTGTGTCACCTGTGCAGGGCCCGGGTGAGTGCTGGGGCAAGGAGGAGCCAGGGTCAAGAGGCCTTCAGATACCAAGCTGCTGATGTCAGCCCCAGATCAGTCCAGAAAGCCAGGCCTGGCCTCCTTGGCCCCTCCCCACCGTGTGCCTGCACGCCTGTCCCTCAGTTACTCCGCAAATGCCCACTGAGTACTTACGCTGTGCTATAGAAAGTGGGTTCCGGATCCAGGGCACTGGAGTTTGAATCCTGTCAACCTCCCAGTTGCGTGACAGCAGATTGAGACAAGTCAATCTACGGCTCTGTGCCTCAGTTTCCCCTCTGTACATGATGGTTTCTCAGCGTTGTCTTGAGGATTAAATGAGTTAATAGCTGTGAAGTGCTTAGCACGGTGCCTCACCCATTGTATGTGCTTAATTAATTTAGCTACTGTTTTGTCCTTGACCTTTGGGGATATTGATAATAACGGCAGTTGCGTTGGAGCTTCGCCCGCTTAATCCCTAGGAATGGTAATGAGTCAGAGCTCGCCCATCTGCCCTCACAGGATTTTCGGTCTATTCAGGGGAACTTGGACAGAAAAACAGGCACAAACGAGGTAATTGTGCCTGAAGTTGGGCACCTAACTATCTCTGGGCCTGCAGAACTAGCCCGTGGGCAGTGGGCTCAGGGAGGCCCAGCACTTGCTCCTCTGGCTTCAAGAGAGCTTTTCAGGAGAGCAAAGCAGACAGGCTGACGGAGTCCCTAGAGGGATTGGAGGGCCCCAAGGGGCTGGCCAGGCCTCACAAGGAGGCGCCCCGGAGGCATGGTGGCAGCTGTTCCGAGGCCTGGGAGCAGGGCCCATGGCCAGAAGCACACAGCCTATACTTCGCTTGTTCTGTTCCCCCCTAGGCCAAATCCAGGGGTTCTTGAATCCCAGAGCCCTCGCCCACCACCTGGCCAAGGAGACTCCCCAGCCCCGGCGGCCGTGTTTTCTCCTGGATGTGAAGGACATGGCTTCAGGTTGTGTTCAGCCTCCTGAGGGCCTGCTTCTCCGTGGGAGGGGTGTGCTGATGGCGGGGACCAACGCATGCCTGGCCTGGGCGGCCGGCCCACTTCCCAGCCCTAATGAATACCTGGATAGTCTAGGGTCTTCCTCACGCTGTGATTACCCTGGGCAGCTTGGAGGAGGAGGGCCAGGACCAGCCAGAACCCCTGTGCCCCCTGCCAGATGTGCCAGTAGACCCTCGCCAGCGGCCGAGGCGGAGGCGGGAGCCGCGCAGCTCCACCCGCCGGCCTCCCTTCGGCCCCACTTTCATTCCGTTGTTCAATCTGTGAATGTCTGTTGCGTGTTGGCTTGGCCCCAGACAACCTCGCGGACTTTCTTGTGAGCCAGGAGTCACCCCCGTTTTACAGGTAAAGAAAAGGAGGCTCTGAGAGGCTAATAAGAGAGCTAGAAAGATGCAGAGTGGGGACTGGATGCCAAGCTGTCTAACTGCCGAGCCCGGGCGCTGCTTACGAGCCCTCCTTAGGCTTCCCTCTGAGGCTCGAACGGTAGGAGCGATCATGAGAACACTCGCGATCACTCGCTCTGTCCCTGCTCTGTGCCAGGGCAATACCTGACAGCCCTACAGGTCTCAACTCCTCCCATCCTCACATCATAGAGATTAAGAGCTTGCCCCAGGTCACACAGCTAAATGCGGAAGAGCTGGGCTTTGAACCCAGGATATCTGGCTCCAGAATAGCTCACGTTCACACCACTCCCAGGGAAATGCTGTGCCATTCTCCACGCACTGCTGAGGAATGCTAACAGATCTCCCAGATAGACTGGAAGGGAAAAAGCCAAGGAGCAGAAGAGTGTGGTGAAGAAGCCACTGTTTGTATAGACTTGGCTGACCATGGAGGCCGAGGGCAGGCTCAGGTGTGTGTGGTGGCAAGGTGCGAAAGAGGTCAGGTGTGACCTCTGACCTTTAGCAGGGTCACAGGACACAGGGCTGCATCCTCGGGTGGTGTTGGCTGATTGGCAGGTCTGGGGCTCATGATATCTGGCTGGAAAATGTCCTTAGGGAGACATCGATGTGCTGATAGCACAGACATCTGGGCTGATAGCAGAGAGCCTGACGCAGGGCTTGAACTCACAAACTGTGAGATCATGACCTGAGCGGAAGTCAGATGCTTAACAGACTGAGCCACCCAGGCACCCCTAGGGTGCTTTTGAAAATACAGCTTCCCAAGACCCAACCCTTGGAGATACTGATTTATAGGAAGTCGAGCAATGGGGCCTTGGAATCTATAGTATTGTTTGATTTAAAAATTATTTTCATGTATTTTTGAAAAAGTGAAAAGAATAGAGGAAAGAAGGAAGGAAGGAGAGGGA
>NW_024412394.1:10234798-10242557 GCF_014898765.1 Herpailurus yagouaroundi | reverse complement strand
AGGAAGGAAGGAAGGAAGGAAGGAAGAAGGAAAGGGAGGGAGGGTGGAAGGAAGGAGAGGAAGGAAGGAAGGAAGGAAAGGGAGGGAGGGAAGAAGGAAGGAAGGAAGGGAAATGGGGAGGGAGGAGGGGAAGGAAGGAGAGGGAGGAAGAATCAACCAGTACTGAAGAGAATACAGTGACAAGCAAGTCTCCCTCCTGTGTTCCTTCCAGGGGACTGTCCCCCAGTCAGCAATGGCTGACTATCTGCCTTCTCTCTGGAGATGACCTAGGCACACATAACACCATATTGATACGTAGAGAACTGCCTCATACTTCTTTATGACTTTGTTGTAAAGAAGACGTACTTGTAAAAAGCTTCTCAGCAAATTTTGATAAACAGCTAGCTTCGGAAAAGGCTAGTTTGGGAACTTTTCTGGAGCTGACAGCTCTGGATTCCAATCTTGATTCTGACATTTACAAGTTTAAGTGACCTTGGGCAGGATGTATGACCTCTCCAAGCTCCAAGCCTTAGCTCTCCCATGCACAGAAGGGGGGTAGTAATGGTAGAGTTTTCATGGAGAGTAGAAATAATTTATGGCGGGTGCCTGGTGCATACTAGGAGTGAATAATAATGGGGAGATGAGACGTTTACAAACACATGCAGTAACGTGAGACCGATCACAATGTTTCAGCACATACAAAGGGTTCAGAGACAGGCAGCCTCCAGGATGAGTCCCTTCAGCTCTGCCACACAAGACTCCCAAAAAGAGCAAGGTGGGAGAGTGAACTCCCCACCCCCAAGTTCACCAGCGGTGCGGGAGGGGTTGGGGGTAACTTTCCGGGAAGAACCCCCAAGGCCAGCATGCGCTCGGCTTTGGAGGATAATCCTTTGTTGGTCTGCATGACAGGTGTCACTAAGTCAGGGCTGGCAGACCCAGCGTTTGCTGGAAACCACAGCCATGGGGAGACTGGGTCAATTGTCACAAGGCTCAGTGCTCTGCTGTCCCTTGGCCCGGTGGCTGCAGGGACTGGAACTTCTCGGGCACGCTCTCCAGTGCTGGGCACACACAGGAGCTAACCAAATCCTCGTGGAATGACCTCTGGGATCACAAAACTAATTGGAAATAAATAATTCCATGGGATTCAGACAAAAAAGTTCAGGGGATGAGTTGAGTCAAGAGTGGCTTCAAGTCTTGGCTCTACAATTTCCTGGAGGTGTAAATTCAGCTGTGCTATGCAAACTTCCCAAGCCCCATTCTTGTTTGTAAACCAGGGCCTTCCTTCAGAGGATTAAGTGATATACTGTCTGTAGATCAACAAGCATAGGGCTTGCAACGCAGCAGTAACAATAGTCTAAATTCATCGTTTTCCCCTTTCAAAATAGACAGTGTTGGAATTCAATTAACTATGTTTGCAAGTGAATTTGGTATTCCCTGCAATAAAGCAGTTGTCACTCAACTGGGGAAAGTTTTATCATGGAGATTTTTTTGATAGGAGATGAGCTCTAAGTTAGCGTTGAAAGGGAAAATGGATTCTAATTAATTCAGCAGTTATTTATCGAGCACCTACCATGTGCCAGGCCGGGGGGCCGGAGGGGAGTGAAACAGTGTACAAGATAAATCCAAATCCTTGTCCTTGTAGGGTTTACATTCTCTCCTAGGACTAAAGCTCCCAGTCTGTCAAGGAGACCTTTCCAGACCCAAATAAGCCCCTTTCCTGGTCTTTCTCCCACTAAGAGAGTCAGTAAAGCTCCTTTACCCGGGGTTGGGGGGGAGGGGGAACGGCCTGGCTAGCACTGTAAGGACACTTTGCTGACCCTGTAGGCACCCACTCTGGGCATGGCCTGTAAGACTCACGTGAGGTAAGGGGCTGGCACTGCCTAGCAAGAGGCTCCAGGCAACGGTAGAGCACCCACCCCATGCTGGTCTCTGTCCACACTCAGAATGGCTCCCTCCAGATGGCTAGCTGAGGAGCCCTCAGGCTTCTCTGGACAAGTAATGAAGTGGATGGGGAAGGATAGACCCTGTTTCCCATAGGCCCAGCCTATTTGGTGTTTCTCTGCTTTGAGTCTCTGGGCTGTCTCCTCCTCCTTCAGGTTAGAGCTCCCCAAGGACAGGGTTGTATCTCTCTCCTCAGACTGGGGCTCCCTGAGGTCAGAGCTGTGTCTCCCTCCTCAGACTGGGACTCCCTGAGGCAGGGCTGTGTCTCCAGTCAGAGTGGAGACTTTGTCCTTTTCCTCCTCTTCCAGGCCACCTCTGGGGAGAAGGGATGGCCCTCCCAACTCCTGAGGTGATATCTTACAAATTAAAGGCTAACAAGCTCCAGGGTCACCTCTGCCCTGTTCACAAAGTCGTCATGAGACCTGGCTGCCCAGCTAACTGCTTTCCCACCCCGGGAAAAGGGGCAGTCTGAGGGCTGGTACTTTTTTTTTAATGTTTATTTATTACTGAGACACAGAGAGAGACAGAGCCTGAGCATGGGAGGGGCAGAGAGAGGAGGAGACACAGAATCCGAAGCAGGCTTCAGGCTCTGAGCTGTCAGCACAGAGCCCGACGCGGGGCTTGAACCCACGAACCACGAGACCATGACCTGAGCCGAAGTTGGGCGCTCAACCGACTGAGCCACCCAGGTGCCCAGGGCTGGTACTTTAGATCTCTCTCCTCCCTGGGAAGCTATTAGGCAAGTGAGGCATTTACTTTTCTGAGGCGCTCAGTATTTAGCTACAGGATTAGTTCTAGTTCATTTACTCACCAAGTCCACTGGCCAAACGCTGGGACCAGAAAAGCCCATCTCCCTTGCATAATCAATGTTTAATAACGGCAATCGGGATTGACCAGAAAATGCCCCGGTTGGCAAGTATGAAGCCACCCGGGCTCCAGGGAGCGATTAAAGTTCAACTCCACTGCCCCCTTGTACCTAATCTGCTTGCCTCCAGGCTCTTGGGGACACCAGACAGCCTTCCTGCCTGCCTCCTCTGCCACCTGCCCACCCATGACAACAGCCACTCCAATGTCCTCTGCTCGGTTTTTGTACAATCCTGCCTCCTCCTTCAGCCTGGGGGCTTCCCCTCAAACTGGGGCTCCCTGAGGACAGGGCTGTGTCTCCTCCCTCAGACTGGGCTCCCTAAGGCAGAGCTATGCCTCCCCACTTCAGACTGGGGTTTCCTGAGGACAGGGCTGTGCCTCCTGCTCAGACGAGGGCAGAGCTATGTCTCTCCCTCAACCCCCAACTGCAACCTAGCCTGGGATCAACTTTCTTCAAGTCTTCCCATGCAGCCCAGCATAAAGCTAGTTCCACCTGCGGCTGCCATGTGCCCAGGGCCCAGATTCATTTGCAAACAAAGACCAGGTCTGTGTGACTGCTGGCAGATGTTAAAGATAACCCCACTTGGCCCTTTAGGAATTAGTCTAAAATATACGATTGTATTTCAGGAGCC
Source organism: Herpailurus yagouaroundi (assembly GCF_014898765.1). Taxonomy (NCBI): domain Eukaryota; kingdom Metazoa; phylum Chordata; class Mammalia; order Carnivora; family Felidae; genus Herpailurus; species Herpailurus yagouaroundi. Next base: position 10,239,141 of record NW_024412394.1, on the reverse strand, counting down.
TTAAGGGTGTTTCTGAAACCTTGGGGCCCAAGACAGTTATAACATATGTCCATTTTAGACTTTGGAAAATAGGGCGCTATAATTGGAAAAGTTAGCGAAGCGCTAAGTACAGGGAGCCGGTCTCTTTACATCTCAAATACCAGGTATTTAGGTGGCTTTCTTGGAACCTGGCATTAGGGACACGTGTGAATGGGCCAGACTCATTTCTGAGGAGTGAGTGGGAGCAGCCCGTAAGGTGCTGGGGCAGGGCGGGTAGCACCATCTCCGGGCCCAGGGCCAGTGTCCCTACTGCATGGCACACGGACCCCAGACCCACCTCCCTTTTCCTTCCTCTTCCCTTCTGACGTGGGCTTTCCGAGGTCCCCAGGAGCACGTCATAGACGCAGGGCTGGCGCTTGTGGCCTAAAGCATTCCAGAAGGCCCTGGCCTTTTCTCCAAGGGTGGAAGATGGGAGTCCTATTGTTCAGCAGAGTGCGGGGGCTATGCCCTTGGGTGCTGGTGCCAGACTGTCTGAGTTCAAATCCTCCCATCGCCACTTCGGCAGGTTACCTAACCTCTCTGGGCCTCGATTTCCTCATCTATAAAACGAGATGAAAGGTACGATGCTTACCTTCCAGGGTTGTTGAGATGATTAATGCAATAACTTACAGAAGGCATTTTGCACAGTGCCTGGCACATGGGAAGAACTCAGTAATGTGAACTACTATAATTATATGTTAAGAGGGTTAACATGTTTCCAAAGCAATCTTTCATTAGACCTAGACTCTCTGGTGACCCTGCCCTTCCTGGAGACCCTTCTATACCTCTCACCTTGACCTCTTTGTGTAATCCAGATAAATTACCTTTTGTAACAATTCATTCATTTCTTCGTTCGTTCATTTGTTCCTCCAGCACTTCCTCAGGTGGGCACTAGCAAGGCCGTGGTTGATATAAGCAGCCTTTAGCTGCCAAATACGGCCCAGTTCTTCTATAAGAGATGTGGCACGTCAGCAGCTGTATGAGGAAGCAGGGATGGTCCATGGAACCCATCCCCATTGAAGAAGCTACAAATCCAATCAAGAAGGCAGAGGCTACACATCTGGCTGGGGGTGAGGGAAAAGCGTGGCCTTCTGGAAGGAAAAGGAGCCACACTTACGTATTTCCAGAGCAGCAGCAATTCCCCATGTCGTGTTTTTACTTTCAAGGTATAAGGAAGACACATCTGGCATTTGGGTATAGAGGGAAGCATGGTTGATTTAGTTTTTCAGACAGTACAGAGGGCCCTGGGCCATCCATACGTGTTTCAGTCACCTAGTGCTGTGTAACAAGCTACCCCAGAAGTTAATGGCCTAAGACAGCAATTATTTATTTGATCCCAGTTGTGCAGTTTGGACAGGGTATGGCAGGGACAGCTCATGTCTTTCTTTCTTTCTTTCTTTCTTTCTTTCTTTCTTTCTTTCTCTCAATGTTTATATATTTTGAGAGAGAGAGAGAGTGCGCACATGAGTGGAGGAGGGGCAGAGAGAGAGAGAGAATCCCAAGCAGCTCCACATGGTCAGTGCAGAGCCCAATGTGGGGCTCAGTCCCACAAACTGTGAGATCGTTACCTGAGCCGAAATCAAGAGTCAGACACTTAACCAACTGAGCCACCCAGGCGCCCCAGAGACATCTCATTTCTGCTCCATGCCTCAGACTGTTCCAGAGTGGCCTCACTCACAGGCTGACAAATTGGTGCAGGATCAGCTGGGGCTGAGGGCGGCACCTCAGGTCTCCTCCATGTGGCCTTTCCTTATGGCTATGTTGGGCTTCTCAAGATGGGCAGCTGGGCTTGGAGAAGGAACCTCCCAAGAGTTAGTATTCCAAGAAGACAAGCCCCGCTATGCAAGTGCTTCCCAAGTCTTTGCTTATATCACACTTGCTAAGGTCCCATTGGCCAAAGCAAGTCACATGGCCAAGTCTAGAGTCATTGTGAGCAGAGATCACATAAGGGTGTGAATACCGGGAAGGATGATCTCTTGGGGACCACCGAAATAATAGTCGACTAAAATGTGGTGTCCCCAGCCTCACCAGTGACCGGACACATCCAGATGCGGCCATTCCACTAAAGGACAACAATAGTGAGTATACACATTCAGCTGCTGGGACAAAGAAACCCCCAAGTACAGAGGCTTAAATAGAACAAAAGTTGATCTGGGGCACCTGGGTGGCTCAGTCGGTTCAGGGTCCAACTTCGGCTCAGGTCTTGTTCTCGAGGTTCATGAGTTCGAGCCCTGTGTTGGGCTCTGTGCTGACAGCTCAGAGCCTGGAGCCTGCTTTCGATTCTGTGTCTCCCTCTCTCTCTGGCCCTCCCCCACTCATGTTCTGTCTCACCCTCTCTCTCAAAAATAAATAAACACTAAAAAAAAAAAAGAATAAAAGTTGATCTGTCCTGCACATAAACATCCAACTAGGTAGTCCGTGGGTGATTGGTGGCTTAATCGGCTCAGGTGCACAGCTTCCTTCCATCTTGTTGTTCTGCCTTCCCCAATGCTCAGCTTTCTTCATGTGGTCCAAAATGAGTGCTCCAGTTCCTGCCATCACATTTGCGTTCCAACCAGGGGTAAATGGAAAAAGAGTGCTCCTTCCTTGCCATCTCATTGGCCCGGACCTAGTCGTAAGTCATATCTAAACTGCAAGGGTAGCAGGAAAATGTAGCCTTTGGTGGAGAGCTTTGTACTCAACTAAAAGAGGGAACAGGTATAAAGGAATAATTGACGATGTCAACCATAAGAAACAAATGACCAGCCCCAGGACGTTCTATCTACCAGTCTTGTGAATTAGAAGGGACCATATTCCTGACATCAGAAGCAGAGATTTTAAAAATGACCCAGGAGTGCCTGGGTGTCTCAGTCGGTTAAGCGTCTGACTTCAGCTCAGGTCATAATCTCGCAGTTCATGAGTTCAAGCCCCGCATGGTGCTCTGTGCTGACAGCTCGGAGCCTGGAGCCTGCTTTGGATTCTGGGTCTCCCTCTCTCTCTGCCCCTCTCCCTCCTCTCTCTCAAAAATAAGTAAACATTTTTTAAAAACTTTTTTTTTTTGTTTAAATGATCCTGAACTATGGCTCATGATAGAAGGAGAAGGGTGGCCCATGGGTGATTGGCGGCCTGGGCTTTGCACAATCAGGAGCAATCTGACCTCTTGGGAGCCCCGGTTCCTGTTGGTTCTGTCAGCTTCACTGCCCATGGGCGGCTTCTGGACATCTCCAAGGCATGGCAGAGGAGGGTCCACTGAGAGACCATTCACAGTTCCAAAGAGAACTCCACGGACTGTCCACCCCAGCCCCGAGCCCAGAGCTGGCTCCAAAGGGCCGGGATGGAGCTCTGGGCTGCAGGGGCCACGGTCACAGGTGGGATCCCACAAGTAAACCTGAATCCCTGGCGTCAGAGAGGAACTCTTGTGACGCCACCGCCCCAGCTAGCCCACAGTTGTAAACAGCTAGCAAGAGCAGTTCGTCTAGCTGCTGATTAAGGCTGATCTGAGAATTACCCACTCTCCCCGCCCCCAGGGGCTTCTCCTGCCTCAAAACCGCAGCGACCTAGCCGTTTGACTCTCGCTAGGCCTGGAGCCCTCACTGGCTGTGTCAGCTGCATAGTTTGTTTCGTAGCATGCCACCTCCCAGGCCTAGCCCCCCTTTGCTTCAGAGCCACAGCCCTGGGCACTTTGTCACCCACAGGGTCTGAGGACAGAGAGCGGGAGAGGACCCTTAGCATCTTGTAAGTACGATGGCACATTTGACGAGTACAGTGGTGCAGATACAGAAACTCTTTCCCTGGGGCTTGGAAGCAAAAGTGTGCACATAGCCCAGAATCGGGGCAAGGCAAAAGCCCAGTAAAAGCTGATGTAAGATGCAACGCCAGGACAAGTCCCGCAGTACGAGCAGCAAATTGGTTGAGCCCCTGAAAACTTCCGGAAGTCAATTCGTTCAGGAGAAGGTGCCAGAAAAGAGAGGGCGAATGCAGAGAGCCTCCTGGCTGGACAGGTGCCTGTTAAAGATCGTCTAGTTCAAGTAACATGCCAGGTGGGGAGGGAGAAGGTGGTTTCTCAGGAACACTGATTAGGAAGCCGGCCCAGCTCACTAGGCCTTCTGGACAAAGGAAGAGTCATTTAGTAAGAAAGCATCCTCACTCCTCCTGCAACCCTCTGGGCACATGGTTGCTCTGTGTGGCATTCGTATCTGTAAGAATGAAGCATGACCAGGATAGAACGGTGTGGACGCACACATGGAAGGAAAGGAACATATGGAAACATGTTCAGCCTTATAAATAACCAGTGAAAGGCAAATGCAAACAAGTTAGCATTTACACCAATTACATTCCTTTTTTTT
>NW_024412394.1:10227944-10234788 GCF_014898765.1 Herpailurus yagouaroundi | reverse complement strand
GGGGCAGAGAGAGAGGGAGACACAGAATCCGAAGCAGGTTCCAGGCTCTGAGCTGTCAGCACAGAGCCCGACGCGGGGCTCGAACTCACAGAGTGTGAGATCATGACCTGAGCTGAAGTCGGACGCTTAACCGACTGAGCCACCCAGGCGCCCCATTTTTTAATAGTTTTTAACAAAGTCTAATGGTGGGATGTCAGAATCGTCTGTCCACCTGCTCTCATGGCCCAGTTTACTCTTCAGCATCTCCTGCCTGACCCCGCCACCATCACAGGGGATTGGACCTTGACTTACAGGGTTCCAATCCATAGGTTGGGCTAAGCCAATCAGATTCTTCCTTTTCAGAATTATAACTCAGAGACACAGAAATACTAGGCTGTTGGTGGTTGATTTGTGGCCTCTATGTTCCCAGGGAGACTGGTATCACTGTCTTCAGCACATTAAAAAAAATTTTTTTAACGTTTATTCACGTTTGAGAGAGAGAGAGAGAGAGAGAGGGAACACAAACAGGGGTGGGGCAGAGAGAGAGGGAGACACAGAATCCCAAGCAGGCTCCAGGCTCTGAGCTATCAGCACAAAGCCCGATGCAGGGCTCGAACTCAGGAACCATGACATCATGACCTGAGCCAAAGTCAGATGCTTAACCAACTGAGCCATCCAGGTGCCCCCTGAGTACCTTTTTGAAGTGAGATAGGCCAGTGAGGCAGGGCCTGCTCACACCAGTTACTGAATGCATCTTTGAGCAAGTTGCTTAGTTTTTCTATGCTTCAGTTTCTTCATCTGTAAAATGGGGATTATTATAATCCCTACACCAAAGGGTGGTTGTGAAAATTAAGATAATCAATACAGATGATTGGTTCAGTGCCTGGGACAAAGTAAGCCCTCAGAACATGTGTACAGTCACTTACAAAATGATATGTGCTCAGAGTGGATAGCTCCGCCAGGTTAAAAAAAAAAAAAAAAGTTGGCTGGAGAAGGAAAGATCTGGAACAAGGAAAGCAGAGAGGTGGGGACAGGCAAGCCCCGGGAGCTGTAGGCAGCAGCTGGGACTCCTGTTGGCTCTCAGCTTCAGTTTCGCTGAAGCCTGACTGTACTTGGCTTCCAACGTAGAATTGCATCCTTACATTAGACCTCCTTCATTTACTTTTGGGAAGCAGTTTGGCAAGCCACATCAAACAGCACAAAAGGCGGTCTTGCCCGCTGACCTGGGCACTTCTCTTATAGAAATAATTAATGAGAAGGAAAAAGCCGCATGCACAAAGATGTCCAAAGCAACTTTATTTATAATAATGGAAAACCAGAAGCCGCCAAATTGCCCGATGATCAGGGAGTAGAAAGGTCCCCCAGACGGAATATTATGCAGCCATTAAGAATGAGAGCTATTAAGAGCATAGAGCAACATAAAATGGTTATGAAAGAATAAGTGAAAAAGAACAGAACACAAAATTGTAGCAGATTCTGATTACGTTGGGGGCAAAATAAATATGTGTGTAGACAGGGCTGGGTGGAGTTGTCGAAATTGACAAAAACCAAACTTATTCTTGGGCTATCTAGAAGGGAAGGTCCTCTGATAGGAAGGGTCTCCTTCCCAGTCACCCCCAGCACCCCAGCCCTGGGAAGGAGAAGGATGGATGTCTTTGGAACTGCCGGTCCCCACAGCCTGCTCCTTGCCAGCCCCCACGTCACCTCTCTAGGGAGAAGATGCTCAGAGCTTGGGCTGCTGGTATTTTTAGCCAGGCTTTTTGCAGTCCAGTGTTCTAGGGTAAAAATAGCTGGGGTGGAGGGCACAGCACTTACTTTGCTGCGTTCTGGCTGCCCCCCTCCCCTGGACCAGGCGCCTCTTGGACTTGGAGTTATGGCTTTCTGTTGCTTTCCTCTGGCTTCATCCCATCTCTTGAGGCCTCAGTGGCCAGGGAGGAATGTTCTGGTCTGGTGCATCATGGAACCTTGGAGCTCATGGAGGCTATGTGTTCCATTTTATGGATAAGGCAACTGAGGCCCAGGGAGGAGCCAAGACAAGCCAGGAAGGGAGTGGCCAAAGTAGTCTCATCCTCATCCACACCCCTTCTTTCTTGTTTCTGCCACCCCTCCCTGCTGCTCGCACTTACTTGAAGGAAGAAGATCCACGTGGCAGCCACAGGATTTGTGCATTGGACTCCCGGCTCTTCTGTTAGCGGTGGGATTGGGGAAGGTCACTTTCCACCCCAGATGTCAATGTCTATGCCTGTGAAATAAAAGAATTAGACAAGACCAGCTTTTGAATCAATAAGCTGTATTCCCCATCCCAGGCTGGAGATCAGACCTGCCCGCATTATCTAACATCTTCCCGGGACCTGCCAGGGGCTGTGAATTCTGTTACTCAGATGGATGGTCCAGCTCAAGGATCACCTGTGACTGTCACTGCCTCTCAGGTCAGCTTCTCCTAGCTCCAGGCACACATCTGAGGTCCTTCCACCTGTTGGAGTAGCTTCCTAAGGAACGAACACTAATTCTAACACTAGCTGGAGCCAAATCTAATCAGGGAGGTAAATCTGCCAGCAAAAACAAATCCTACAAGTGTAATTTAAGCAACACGCATGAGACTTGAAAACAGTCAGCTGCTGGAAGCCTGGAACTCCTTGCCAGTCCCTCAGAGCTTAGAGTTATCATGGCAACAAAGTACCTGAACATACCGACCACACCAGAGACTATCCCAATGTGATGTGCCTTCCACACAGCCCCCACCCGCAGCACGCATCCTGGACCTTGCCCTACCCGCAGCACGCGTCCTGCACAGCTTGGGCTGGGATTTCAGTCCACAGGTCTTGTCTCCTCACTAGATGGTTGGTCCCTGCACATGGCCCAGCTCACAGTTTATGGGACGGGTTTAACGTGAACAGCCCCAAGTGAGAAATCGCAACGCCTGGAGCCAGGGGACAAACTGAGCCTGAGGGACCAGGGTGACAAGCCCAGTCATCCCAGGCCCAATCTGCTGGTTCTTCTGGGGTGTGTGCGCTAACATGAGTGTATGTGCATGTGTGTGTGCCTGTGTGACAGCGTGTGTGTGTGTGTGTGTGTGTGTGTGTGTGTGTGTGTCTGGAGCTCCAGGATCACTCTAAGTGTCCCCAGCATGGGGGCCCAAAACCTAGGGAGACAGAGACTGTGATGATAGGAAGGACCACCCCTAAGCTCTTTCTCGTACTGCAAGCATTGACCTGGAAATCCTACCAGTTCCTTGATTCAGTCACCAGCAGCTTCTAACTCAAAGATTTCTGCCCTTAGCTAGCATTTTATCAGCACAGCAACACTGGAAACCCTGATCATTTCAGGAACCGGCATCTCTCATTAATAAAATGGGGAAATGGGTCAAGGCATGATAAAGTGGCATATATCGTAGAAACAACATGGAACCCCGGCAGGGGCACTAATCCTGAAGTCCTGGGGCTGAGAGAGGGAGGCCAGGAGGGAGAGAGGGAGTCCTAGATCAAGGACTCTGGAGGATTCTGTGTTAAGATTTGCAGGTCCGGAGAGCCAAGGTGGCTGCAGAGAGGTCTGCACATTGCAGTGAGTCCTCAGACCACAGGTGAGACACTGTTCGTTGTCTGAAGGGAAGGTGGGGTCGGGCTGGGGTGGTCTGTGGGAAGCTCTCCCCTCCTGGCAGCCAGAGGCAGAGACTTGTACTCAGCGTGGCATGCAGAGGAGGGAGAAAAACGGACAGGGGTGTCCTCCTCCGGCCCATCTCCCAACCCCATGTCCACACTGAACAGGACCAGTGGCCTATCCTCCGGGCAGGGTCACATGGGCACATCTGGGATCCCCATATCATTGAGCTCTAACCCAGTGAGTCACCTGGCCGGCCCCCCTGGCACAGCCCTGGTGGAACTTCCGAACCCTCTCTGAAAGCCTGGTGTCTCCTGATATGTGTCTGCCACGTGGAAGTCAGGAGGGTGGTCCAGACATTACGGTTCCCTAGGCCTGGAAGCTTAGGTTTTCATCTGGACTCCGCCTCAGTTTCCCCATTTATAAAACGTGAATGACAGACAGGCTCTGGGTTTCTTACCAATCCCACTTGCTAACTGACCTTGTGCAAGTTACTTGACAGCTTTGAACCTGTTTCTTTGCTTTTAAAATGAGGGCGCTGATCCATGCCTTGCCTTCTTCACTGGGCAGGTCAAGGATCCAGTGAAAATCAGAGGCTCCTCGTCACCACAAGGGGAGCATTGTTATGACCCAGGCATCCCACTCGAGTCAGGCTCTGACGCCATAAGGGAGAGTGAAGGTGTGGCCCTGCCCTTTTTCACCCTCTGGTGTGTGTGCTAGAGATGGAAATGACCAGCATCAACTCTGATATGGAGGGTGAGCGAGGCGTCTAGCACTGAAGGGGTTCGGTGGCTGAGAAACCCTGGGGACCGGGGCTACCCTAGGAGACTCCTGGAGGAGGGGTGTCACCTTGAGGACATGAAGGTAAGCCACACACGGCAGGCGTGCCTGGGTGGCTCCGTCAGTTAAGCGTCCAACTTTGGCCCAGGTCATGATCTCGTGGTTCGTGAGCTCTCTAGTGGTTCATGGGTTTGAGCCCTGCCTCCGGCTCTGTGTTGACAGCTCAGAGCCTGGAGCCTGCTTCGGATTCTTTGTCTCCCAATCTCTCTGCCCCTCCCCTGCTTGCTCTCTCTCTCTCAAGAATAAATAAACACTAAAACAAAATGTTTAAAAATTAAAAAAGAAATAAAAAAGCCATGGCGGTCACTTAAGGAGGGCGTGGCTCTGCTCCTGGCCACACCAAACCCCTCAAAGTCCCTTTACTGGGTTTTTTTTTTTGTTACAACACATCATCTTATTTGATCTTGAAAACTGCCCGTTTGGTTATTATAGATGCCCGTTGAAAGAGAAGTCCCCCGCCAAGAAGGCACAGAGGTGGGTCTCTAACACGGGGCTCAAGAGCCCTGAAATGGCCCTTCTGAGCATCCCCCAGATGTCTGTTGCCCTCCCCCTGTCTCTCCCTGGCCCTCCCCCACTCCACTACCTGTAAGAAACACAAATGCAGATGGATCCTTTTATGTCTCTAGGGATCAAAGGGTTGGCTTTGGAAGAAAGGCAGGCTGCTTGAAAGCCAAGTGGAGCCAGTCTGCACAAAAGGCCTTTCCCGCTTCCTTTCGCCAGCTCGGGAGAAGAGCCCCTCCCGGAGGGCCACGGTGGGCACCCACGCCCGGGCCAGCTCCAGGGTCTCCCCTCCCTCCACAACTCGCACAGCAGAGCCAAAGGGTCAGGCACCTAACAAGCTTCCCCTCCGAGCACAGTCTCATCACCTTGGCTGGGTAATGCACCTTGTGGGATGTGTTGTCCCTGCTGGGCCAGGCACTGTCCTGTTGGGAGGGGGAGAAAGACAAAGAGTGCCTGGGAAGGACTGAGAGACAGCTGGCGCAGGAGAAGAAGCAGCCCTGGGAGATAGAAAGCAGGAGACAAACAGGAGGACAGAGCGAGAGGAAGGACAGACAGCAGAAGCCTCTCCGGACAGACAGAGGAGATGCAGAGATGGCAGAGGTGCAGAGAAACAGGGAGAGGGGAACAGAGCGAAGACAAGAATGGGGAGGAGAGATTGGTCAAAAAAAAAAAAAAAAAAGGAAAAAAAAAAGAGAGGAGAGATGGTTTTTTTTTTTTTTTTTAAGTCAGGCCAAAAATGAAGAGGGAAGAGCAAAGAGGAGAAAAGAAGCAGACAGCCCTCACCATGTGGAGATGGGTCAGCAGGGCAAGAGAGGGCGTCCCAGCCTGGGGCAGAGGCTGCAGGCAGGGCCCTGAGCATTCCCACTCCAACCCGGACCAGGGTTCTGTCAGCCTCGATCCCCACGCTGAGCTCACCCGCACACACAAGGTTAGCCCCTACCCCCTGGCCCCACGGCTCCCAGCCCAGATGAAGCTTCCAGGCAGCGTCTGGGACAAGATGGCTTGCAGGGGAGGGACGAGGGCCTGAAAGCTAGCAAACCCCCAGGGGGACCGGTGGGGTGCACCTTGTCAGGCATCCCTGTACCCCCTCCCCACCATGGAATCAAGTCTACGACCCCAGCCCGGTGCTGAAAGCGCCCCGGGGCTGGAAGCCAGAGAGGAGCCGCGACAGGAAATCAGGTAGTTCTAGGGCGGGTACCTGCCAGCCTTCCTTCTGACCCGCCTGCAGACATCGGAACCGATCTCTGTGGCTGACCCTGACCTACACCTTGCCTGGCCCTTCACCCCCGCTGGGGAGAAAGAGCCTAGACTTTCTGAAGCCAAGACCTCTGGATCCTTCGTTCCCACCCTGTCAGTGACTGGCTGGGCGACCTTGAACCTGTCACTTCTTCCCCCTGAGCCTCATTTTCCTTATCTGTGAAATGGGGGGAAAAAAATCACAGTGCCTGCTTCCTAGGATGGCTGTGAGGATTAGATAAGATTAAGGTGACCGCGTGCTCAGCACAGCGCCTGGCACGGAGCAGCACACCGATGACGGGGTCCCTGCCGTGGCGGTGGCCAGCAGCCGCCGCTGTGGCCATGCCGTTGGTGTGGGGTAGGAATCCTAGCCCTGCCTGACTCATGGAGACTTTGTGAGGCTTGGGAGAGCGAAGGGATGGGCAAGGCGTCCCAGCCAGGGATGGCTGAGCTCCTGGTCCCTGATGCCTCCTCCCCTTGCACGGAGCACAGAGCTAGCCCGTCAGACATTTGGGGGCCCGTGAAAATGTTTTAATTTATTTTAAAATGAAAGGAGAGGGGCGCCTGGGTGGCGCAGTCGGTTAAGCGTCCGACTTCAGCCAGGTCACGATCTCACGGTCTGTGAGTTCGAGCCCCGCGTCGGGCTCTGGGCTGATGGCTCAGAGCCTGGAGCCTGTTTCCGATTCTGTGT